>NC_058088.1:52273885-52414679 GCF_014858855.1 Bufo gargarizans
GCGCCGTCATAGGGTCATGTCGGACAGGAGGCAGCGCCGTCATAGGGTCATGTCGGACAGGAGGCAGGGCCGTCATAGGGTCATGCCGGACAGGAGGCAGGGCCGTCATAGGGTCATGTCGGACAGGAGGCAGCGCCGTCATAGGGTCATGTCGGACAGGAGGCAGGGCCGTCATAGGGTCATGTCGGACAGGAGGCAGGGCCGTCATAGGGTCATGTCGGACAGGAGGCAGGGCCGTCCTAGGGTCATGTCGGACAGGAGGCAGCGCCGTCATAGGGTCATGTCGGACAGGAGGCAGGGCCGTCATAGGGTCATGTCGGACAGGAGGCAGCGCCGTCATAGGGTCATGTCGGACAGGAGGCAGCGCCGTCATAGGGTCATGTTGGACAGGAGGCGGGGCAGTCATAGGGTCATGTCGGACAGGAGGCGGGGCAGTCATAGGGTCATGTCGGACAGGAGGCGGGGCCGTCATAGGGTCATGCCGGACAGGAGGCAGGGCCGTCATAGGGTCATGTCGGACAGGAGGAAGGGCCGTCATAGGGTCATGCCGGACAGGAGGCAGCGCCGTCATAGGGTCATGTCGGACAGGAGGCAGGGCCGTCATAGGGTCATGCCGGACAGGAGGCAGGGCAGTCATAGGGTCATGTCGGACAGGAGGCAGCGCCGTCATAGGGTCATGCCGGACAGGAGGCAGGGCCGTCATAGGGTCATGTCGGACAGGAGGCAGGGCCGTCATAGGGTCATGTCGGACAGGAGGCAGCGCCGTCATAGGGTCATGTCGGACAGGAGGCAGGGCTGTCATAGGGTCATGTCGGACAGGAGGCAGGGCCGTCATAGGGTCATGTCGGACAGGAGGCAGCGCCGTCATAGGGTCATGTCGGACAGGAGGCGGGGCCGTGATAGGGTCATGGCCTGCTGTATACCATAGTGTAGTCCATAGAACTGCAATGTCCGACACTGGATCTATCTGAGCACATCAACCGCCACTCAGCTTTTCCAGAGTCCTGAACGGCCAATTAGGGAGGGGGGATATCGCCAGGTCACATACAGCATGTCCGCCAGGAGGTCGGTGTAATGGCAGCCACTTGGGTGGTCACACATCTCTCCCTGAACCCAAGACAGGTCTCATTCAGGATGGAAATTTGCTACAATGTATCAGTCCAGGTTGAGGATATTTCGCTCTTAATCATTAACTACACTGGACACAAATCACAACCTGTGAGAAGTATTAACATGTGTTCCATTCACTGACATGGTGAAAGTTTCAGAACTGATGATTGCACAGCGATTATGCTTTATTTACAGAAGACGTGACAGCAGATAGAATGTAACAATATCTCCAGATACTTACAGATTCCTTGCGTTCTGTGCATCTCGGAGGCGATGACCGCCCGGCGGATGGGGGTCAGCGGTGACATCACATGTTACATATCACAAAAGAACTGTCTGCGTTATTTCAATGTTACAATCTGCCATTTCCCCCGGAGACGCGGCGGTCAGTGAATGGGGTGGTATCGGATTCTGTGGATTTTTAGATTACGCTGTTTTGGGGACAGAGCAGATGGGACGTCATGCACCATACGAGGCGTCATCTATCACCGTGACAATGCGCAGTTTCCTCGCCATCCACTCACCGCAGGGGGAAGGACGAGATTCAGGTCTGCGGCGGCTTTAGACGGACAAGTGACGGTTGGCAGCGGTTCTGCCGCTCGTTAATTTAATCATATTAATTCATTACTTGTACACATCAGAGGAGATGTCACATCTAAAGCTTCGGAGGATCCCACAAGGAGGAGGACATGACGGTCACCTGCCGGGAGACATCCGATGATGGAACGGACAGGCGGCCGGGGGAGGGGAGGCAATCAGATGATACAAAATGAAAAAACGCCAAGTGTTACAACAGAATCCTCGCCAAACCTCAGGCTGATCCTTCATTAACACCTCAGAGATATTAAAGCCCCCAAGATAGCAAGACACAGAAGACCGCCACAGCGGCATCATCACCGATGACATCACAGGGTGTATTATACATCACCACATCCATTCACTGCCTGAGAACGACCCACAGTCTGCGCCAAACACTCCGAGAATGTGTCTGAGGAGCTAGAAGAGCATTATAGCGCAAGAGCAGCACTCCCCAGACAACCCAGTGCAGACACTGGAAAAGTAGAGAAGATTTCAGCTCTGAAGCCTGTAGTACAGTGAGCGCAGCTCTGGAGTATAATACAGCATGTAACTCAGGATCAGTAAAGGATAAGTAATGTATGTACACAGCGACTGCACCAGCAGAATAGTGAGTGCAGCTCTGGAGTATAATACAGGATGTAACTCAGGATCAGTACAGGATAAGTAATGTATGTACACAGTGACTGCACCAGCAGAATAGTGAGTGCAGCTCTGGAGTATAATACAGGATGTAACTCAGGATCAGTACAGGATAAGTAATGTATGTACACAGTGACTGCTCCAGCAGAATAGTGAGTGCAGCTCTGGAGTATAATGCAGGATGTAACTCAGGATCAGTACAGGATAAGTAATGTATGTACACAGTGACTGCACCAGCAGAATAGTGAGTGCAGCTCTGGAGTATAATACAGGATGTAACTCAGGATCAGTACAGGATAAGTAATGTATGTACTCAGTGACTGCACCAGCAGAATAGTGAGTGCAGCTCTGGAGTATAATACAGGATGTAACTCAGGATCAGTACAGGATAAGTAATGTATGTACACAGTGACTGCACCAGCAGAATAGTGAGTGCAGCTCTGGAGTATAATACAGGATGTAACTCAGGATCAGTACAGGATAACTAATGTATGTAGACAGTGACTGCACCAGCAGAATAGCGAGTGCAGCTCTGGAGTTAAATACAGGATGTAACTCAGCATCAGTACAGGATAAGTAATGTATGTACACAGTGACTGCACCAGCAGAATAGCGAGTGCAGCTCTGGAGTATAATACAGGCTGTAACTCAGGATCAGTACAGGATAACTAATGTATGTAGACAGTGACTGCACCAGCAGAATAGCGAGTGCAGCTCTGGAGTATAATACAGGATGTAACTCAGGATCAATACAGGATAAGTAATGTATGTACACAGTGACTGCACCAGCAGAATAGTGAGTGCAGCTCTGGAATATAATACAGGATGTAATGCAGGATCAGTACAGGATAAGTAATGTATGTACACAGTGACTGCACCAGCAGAATAGTGAGTGCAGCTCTGGAGTATAATGCAGGATGTAACTCAGGATCAGTACAGGATAAGTAATGTATGTACACAGTGACTCCACCAGCAGAATAGTGAGTGCAGCTCTGGAGTATAATATAGGATGTAACTCAGGATCAGTACAGGATAAGTAATGTATGTACACAGTGACTCCACCAGCAGAATAGTGAGTGCAGCTCTGGAGTATAATACAGGGTATATGTCAGGACATTTCTGTCCTCTACACAACAACTCTGTTTATAGATCAAAAAGCTGTAAAATAACCACATGGAGGGAAGATAATAAGATTTGCTTCATATTCTTCTGCATGATCAGCACAAGGGTCTTTTCTGTGTAGTCGGAGGATGATACAATGTCACATTCTAGTTTATAGTCACTGCACTGACACATTGTATTCTAGCAGCACATCCATTATTGTGTCTCCATATACAGAGCTAATGTTGTAGAATTAGGGGCGTCTGGACCCCGGACCGTCACCTCTGCACCCCCATAGCTCCACCACTGATCTGTACCAGAGAACCTCACCCCTTCCTCCATCATGTGGAACAGATATGACTCCTCAGTCAGATATCATTGAATCAGTGGATGATGGGAGTGATCGGATGAGTGATTAATGGATTTTTTTACCTGTGTGGGAGATCAGTCCGGGAGACAAGAGGCTCTGGACCCCGTGCGGCAGCAGACGAGCGTTCTCCTGAATGGCAACTCCCAGCGATCGCTTTGGGGGCCTCCCAGGCCTGGAGCTGTGGGGACACAATGGACAGCAATGAGTAAACCCCTATAGGATCCTATACCTTCTGCCTCCACAGAGAATACAATGTGAACGAGGCTCAATCACTGCGTAATAAAAGGAAGCAACTAATAAACAAAACCATGAAACAGTCAATGAATGGAAACAATTCCAGGGGATAAAACCCCAGCACACCTCGTCCTGCTCACACCGCTCCGCGCGCACTACAACGCATCAATCCTCTGTGAGCTGGACACATCCCCGTGCAATGCTTCTCACAGCTGAGGGTTTGTTATAGTTGTATCCAGTTTAGACAGGAGGTAAAATGACTGGACTTCATACTGATACAATGTATCAGTGCAATCAAAATGTAACGGAGGGTTGTCTAGGCCAGGGGTCAGCTACCGTTGGCACTCCAGATGGTGTGTAACTACAACTCCTAGCATGCATCTTGCTCTGCTGTTTTGTAACTTCTAACTGAAGTGAAAGAAGGAGCCTGGGAGTTGTAGTTCAGAACAGCAGGAGCGCCGGAGGTTGCTGATCCCTGGTCTACACTAATTCACTAAAACAAAGCCTCAGAGTTGGCTGTAAGCAATGAATATTTCCTTCAACAAAAGCAAGCGGAGATCTTGAAGATAATGAGAAAATGAAGCACAAAGTTCCAGAACCTTTGATTCTATAATAAATTGGGACTTTTTACATAAAAGTAGAAAATTCCTTACACAAAAAGATTCAATTTCTTAGTGACTCAACTGTTTCAAAACCAAAGGCACAAACAGGAGGAGAGGGGCCCTTTACCAAAGACAAGTGGGCCCCTCTCCCAGCAGAGATCAGTGTGATGGGTGGAGCCCTGTGGAGGGGGTGGGGCTACCCAGGGCTGGGCCCGCCCCTCTCCCCATGTCAGCCTGGGCCGGCCCCCGCCTCCTCTGCTCAGATCTTGGATCCTCAGGGATGATTTGTATCAATTTGTTACCGAGTGATTTCAATGTGAAGATTTAACAATCCAGAAGATATTACGCTGCGCGGTGCACATCTCCGGGCGCCACTTATCCTGCGTATAATCAGTTCTCGTATCCTCAGGCTCTGCTTACAAAATGTCAATTATCTTTCAATTTGGACAAGTTTTAAAAAGGATATATCTTGTTGATCTCTTCATATCAGCGGAAAGAAAAGTTTATTGAGCTGCAGACCGCGACATGGCGTCTCCTGACCGGAATATAGATCTAGATACGAGTCCATCCTACGTAAGGATAGATAGATATATAGATAGATATGGGCAGTACGACCAGGATGCTGTGGAGGATGAGGCCCACTTCTTGCTGCGGGGCCCCAAATACCCAGCAGTGAGGGAGACTGACTTCAGGAGACTGTCTGATCTCTGCCCAGACTTCACCTCCATGGAGGAGGCAGAGAGACTCTCCATACTGCTGGGGAAGAGGAGAACACAGCGGCCATAGCAGCACAGTATATTACTGCCTGCCATAGACTGAGAGGAGCCTGATATACCATGGACTCCTATACCCCCACCCTGGACGTGTCCCCAACCCTACCCAATTATTTCCCACTTGCTTTGGCAATGCCAATAAAGCTGATTTGAATTAGATAGGTAGGTAGGTCGATAGATAGATAGATAGATAGATAGATAGATAGATAGATAGATAGATAGATAGATAGAGAGGACTGTGTGATCTGGCTGATAACATGTAATAATCCGCTCACACGGATACATATTACATACTTGTATGATGGAGTCAGAGGTGAAGCCGTACCTCGCGCCTCTGCGCTTCCTGTCCCTTTATGTGAGAAGATGGATTACTCACCAGGCGGGGGCTCAGCTAACAGCATTAACCTCACCTATCAGCGGAGCAGATTTTCCTCCAGGCCCTGGGAACCTCATAAGATGTGAGGCTCAATTTAAAATAAAAATGCAGGAATATATGGGTCTGCGCTGAACGCCCACCGCTCACCGACCGCCATAACCGCATTTATCCACTTACATTTCTAGGAAAGTTCTTGCAATAAAATTCCTCTTCTGCAAATCAACTCCCATCAAGGAGCAGATCAGTGAATGTCAAGAGGGATAGAGGGAAGATGTTACAAGAAACAGTGAAGCGCGTCAGCGGCAGGAAAATGGCGCAGAAGATTAAGCTTCCACATAATGGAGGGTTCAGCCTGTACCCCATACAGACACTAGAGAGCAAGGACCACAGGACCAGACGACAAGCCACCAGGACCAGACAAAAAGCCACCAGAATCAGATGACAGACCACCAGATTTAACAGACCACCAGATTTAACAGACCACCAGATTTAACAGACCACCAGATTTAACAATGCAGGCGACAGGCCACAAGGACCAGACGACAGACCACCAGGACCAGACTACAGACCACAAAGACCAGACTACAGACCACCAGAATCAGGACTACAGACCACCAGGACCAGACTACAGACCACCAGACTACAGACCACCAGAATCAGGACTACAGACCACCAGGACCAGACTACAGACCACCAGGACCAGACAAAAAGCCACCAGGACCAGACGACAGACCACCAGATTTAACAGACCACCAGATTTAACAATCCAGGCGACAGGCCACAAGGACCAGACGACAAGCCACCATAATCAGATGACAGACCACCAGGACCAGACTACAGACCACCAGGACCAGACTACAGACCACCAGAATCAGGACTACAGACCACCAGGACCAGACTACAGACCACCAGAATCCGACTACAGACCACCAGGACCAGACTACAGACCACAAGGACCAGACTACAGACCACCAGAATCAGACTACAGACCACCAGGACCAGACTACAGACCACAAGGACCAGACTACAGACCACCAGAATCAGACTGCAGGCCAATAGGACCAGACTACTGACCACAAGTACCAGACTACAGACCATGAGATTCAGGACTACAGACCACCAGGACCAGACTACAGACCACAAGGACCAGACTACAGACCACCAGGACCAGACTACAGACCACCAGAATCAGACTGCAGGCCAATAGGACCAGACTACAGACCATGAGATTCAGGACTACAGACCACCAGAATCAGACTACTGACCACCAGGACCAGCTTACAGACCACCAGAATCAGACTACAGACCAATAGGACCAGACTACAGACTACCAGAACCAGACTACAGACCACCAGATTCAGACTACTGACCACCAGGACCAGATTACAGACCACTGACCACCAGACACAGAATGCAGCTTATTAACAGGCACTGTGGGGAAGTTGGGGGACCGTTGTGCACAGCCGTGGGCAGCGCCTGATTAATGCCAGGGTAATGAATTACATACCAATGAACTCCCAGACCTGGGCTCAGCGGGGGCGGTACCAGCTCTCCAGGGGCCAGGCAGGGAGATCAGAATGTACAACCTCAGCTGTTCCTGTAGTGCAGTATGACTGGTGTCAGATGATACAAGGTGTCTGACCCTGGAGATGGCAGGTGCGAAACGGTGCATCTTAGGTCACGCCCCCTTCCAGTGAAGCTCTGCCCCTTCTCATCTTTTCTGAGCAAGTTGGAAAAATGTGTAGAAACCCTAGTGTGTCAAAATTGTGCTACTTTTTGGACCAAATCTAGGTGCAAACACTAGAAAGATAGATCCGGGACGGGGGAGGGGCAGGAATCCACTGTCGTGATAGTGTGAGGGTGAACTGAGGGTGGAGTAAAAATAACAGGGGTCTCTCCCAGTGTCACGTCCCCCCCCCCCATCCGATCCTGCACTAAGTGTAACACGATACAGCACGTTAGCTCAGATTGTCAGTTTACGACTTTTCTAGACACCGGTGCGGACGCCATATATCAGCGAATATAATGCGACAATCTGCGGGGAAGCAGAAACTTAAGAAGAGATGGCGGCGCAGGACTCCGGGAAGCTCCAGTGTTCTCTAATTGCGCCCTGATTGTTCGCTGTTGTTTTACGCTCCCGTTTAATTGTCTGCGTTTTTGTCTCAGTTTAAATTAACAATTTCATTTAACTTTAAAGTTTAATTAACACAAAATAATCAGCGGCTTCTAATGAGCAGAAGGCGAAAATGTGCGAGACGGTCCCAGAGCCCCAGCAAAGACAAACCTCAACCTGACGGACACCCCAGAGTCATGTACACCGAGATCAAGTCACCACCATGTGTTATCTGTGGTGTTACATAGGACTGCAGGTGACATCTGCTACATTATCTGTACTCAGAGAGCTATCACTGTGTTATCTGTGGTGTTACATAGGACTGCAGGTGACATCTGCTACATTATCTGTACTCAGAGCTATCACTGTGTTATCTGTGGTGTTACATAGGACTGCAGGTGACATCTACTACATTATCTGTACTCAGAGTTATCACTGTGTTATCTGTGGTGTTACATAGGACTGCAGGTGACATCTACTACATTATCTGTACTGAGAGAGTTATCACTGTGTTATCTGTTGTGTTACATAGGACTGCAGGTGACATCTACTACATTATCTGTACTGAGAGAGCTATCACTGTGTTATCTGTGGTGTTACATAGGACTGCAGGTGACATCTACTACATTATCTGTACTCAGAGAGCTATCACTATGTTATCTGTTGTGTTACATAGGACTGCAGGTGACATCTACTACATTATCTGTACTGAGAGGGCTATCACTGTGTTATCTGTGGTGTTACATAGGACTGCAGGTGACATCTACTACATTATCTGTACTCGGAGAGTTATCACTGTGTTATCTGTGGTGTTACATAGGACTGCAGGTGACATCTACTACATTATCTGTATTCAGAGAGCTATCACTGTGTTATCTGTGGTGTTACATAGGACTGCAGGTGACATCTACTACATTATCTGTACTCAAAGAGCTATCACTATGTTATCTGTTGTGTTACATAGGACTGCAGTTGACATCTACATTATCTGTACTCGGAGAGTTATCACTGTGTTATCTGTGGTGTTACATAGGACTGCAGGTGGCATCTACTACATTAACTGTACTCAGAGCAATCACTGTGTTTTCTGTTGTGTTACATAGGACTGCAAGTGACATCTACAACATTATCTGTACTCAGAAGGCTATCACTGTTTCATCTGTGGTGTTACATAGGACTGCAGGTGACATCTACAACATTATCTGTACTCAGAGAGTTATCACTGTGTTATCTGTGGAGTTACATAGGACTGCAGGAGACATCTACTACATTATCTGTACTCAAAGGGCTATCACTGTGTCATCTGTGGTGTTACATAGGACTGCAGGTGACATCTACTACATTATCTGTACTCAGAGCTATCACTGTGTTATCTGTGGTGTTACATAGGACTGCAGGTGACATCTACTACATTATCTGTACTCAGAGAGTAATCACTGTGTTATCTGTGGTGTTACATAGGACTGCAGGTGACATCTACTTCATTATCTGTACTCAGAGCTATCACAGTGTTATCTGTGGAGTTACATAGGACTGCAGGTGACATCTACTACATTATCTGTACTCAGAGAGATATCACTGTGTTATCTGTGGTGTTACATAGGACTGCAGGTGACATCTACTATATTATCTGTACTCAGAGAGATATCACGGTGTTATCTCTGGTGTTACATAGGACTGCAGGTGGCATCTACTACATTATCTGTACTCAGAGCTATCACTGTGTTATCTGTGGAGTTACATAGGACTGCAGGTGACATCTACTACATTATCTGTACTCTGAGTTTAATGACGAAATCCACTCTGCTATATCTATAAAATCACATATATCAGCCGGAGCAGGAAGCGGAATTATCTCGCAGGAATGGCGAATGTAATAAGATTAATGTTTGTATTTTTGGCCGCAGAACGTTATTTCATTACATCCTATGGGATCAGCTGCGATTCGGGATAATTTATTTGACATTTCGCCTTCATTCTCTCATTTCACTCAGGTAACTATAAATAACAAAGGAAACATCTCAAAGAGATAAAACAATAAAACACATTTCTCGGTATAAGACCCCCCCCCCATCATGAATTATGTCCAATCCATAAAATGCGCAATGTTGACGAGACAGAAGAACAACATGGCAGAAGCCGTTCATCCTGGTAATGGAGATGAGAAGAGAGCGAGGGGGACGCTTCCACTACACCCCCCACAATGCAACAGACCCTGATCCAGCAGGGGCAGCCAGTGAGATGTGATCCGTGCAGCTCTGGATGTGACTGGAGCATAAGGATTACAAAGTAAACCAGTAACCCCTGCAGTATCTCACAGGGTGTCCTCCTGTCCAATGTGCGATTCCTGAATATCCCATATAAAGTCAGCGCGTCCTCCGTCAGCCCCGGTCCCGAGCGACGCTGCCTATTTAGGGCATATCTCCGGCTTATCTCCTGATAAATCGCTTTAACATTTATTACATTTTTATTCTTCATTTGTTCTAATAAAAGTAAATCTTTCCTGTTTATTTTAGAGCAATTTCGTTTTAGAATCTTATTAAGGTCAAATTAAAATCTCTTTTATTTGGAATTTATGACACAACTTTCCTACAAGCCAAAGGTAGTTAAACTTTCCCTGAACCAAGAGACACGCGTCGCCTCCGCCAGAGGGAGAAGGGCAGTAAAATAATGCAAAAAAACGGAGAACGCAGCATAATCGATCGTCATCATTGCATCATATAAATGAGCAGAACATCTAGGCGACACTCGGTAATATATCCTAGCAGGGCACACAGCAAACAGTCCAGGCAAAAAGAAGGCAGGGAGGTGGGGGATGCAGCTGCAGATTCTCTCCTTCTGTGGATCAGGAGTCACAGCAAAGCCGGAAGCCACTGAGAAAACCTGGCTGGAAAAGGGGCACATCCAAAACTTATTCAGAGGGGTAAAAAAGACCCCAAATCTGCAGGTTACACAGGACCTCCTGTAATCCTGACAGCTTCGGCTGCTTTCACACTAGTGTTTTTATTTTCCGGCACTGAGTTCCGTCCTTGGGGCTCAATACCAGAAAATAACTGATCAGTTTTATCCTAATGCATTCTGAATGGAGAGCGATCCGTCCAGGATGCATCAGTTCAGTCCCTCTTAACGGAGTTTTCTCTCTGCCCAAAAATCCTGAACACTTGCCGGAATGCCGGATCCGGCATTCATTTCCATTGAAATGCATTAATGCCGGATTCGGCCCCAAGTTTGCCCGCAAAACGCATGCGCAGACCTTTAAAAATGATAAAAAAATAATACCGGATCCGTTTTTTCCGCATGACAACCGGAAAGACGGATCTAGTATTGCAATGCATTCGGATGCGTCTCACAAATGCATCCGTTTGCCAGATCCGGCGACGGAACTGCCTGCCGTAATCCTCTGCCACAAGTGGGAAAGTACCCTAATGAGTCAGTACATAAATGTTATACAATGTATCAATCCAAGGTAAGTAAACAATAAATAAATAAATCTTAAACAATGTATCAGGCAGGATTTTTCCCAGCGGTCTGCACTGATGAGAAATACTAAATCTGTACGGGTTTTCATGAAGAAATGAGACACAAAGGGGGTCATTTATTAAGAAATATACACGACTATTTGGGGTAACTTATGGTGCAGGTTTTGTGGCGAATGAATTTTGCGGCAAAATCTTCAACTTTTCTACATCTGCGCCACTTTCCCAAGGCAACAGAAGAAGGGGCCGTGGCGTGGGTGGGTAAGAGGCCGCGCTGGCGGGCCTGTCTCATTTACCATCGTCTACATCAGTTTATGGTGTGGAAAATGGTCCTAAACCACGCCAGCAAGGGAGATGGTGTAGTGTAAACCACGTGGAACCAAGCACCAAAGTCACGAAGAGGACTGCGCCTTTACATAACTTTGGTGCATCCACCACCAGCGCATATAAATCACCAGTCTTAATAAATGACCCCCAAAGTCAATAAGGAAGAAGCGTAACCGCTCATCGTGTTATAATGTTCATTTACATCAAGCTGGATGAGCCAACAGAGGGTACAACGTCAGACCCCAGCGGCGGCCATTAGACATTGCCATCCAGTGGTCCAGGGCCCCGAGGGCTGTCACTGTTAGTCTCTGCATTATTACAGGGTATTGCTCTAAATAACAATGCAGGGTTTGCAGAAAGCCGGGTGACGACCTCCAGTGTAATGGCGCAGCCGTCGCTGGGTATCGGTTACCCGTCTAGGGGACAAATGTTCAATAGTCGGGATTTCTAATGGTGCGAGGTCTGGAAGTTTGAGGAGAAGCTTCTGGGCCCCAGTGAAAAATGTGTAATCAGACGTCCATCTGCCACTTCTATCTTCTACTGGGGCAGAGGATCCTCCGGGTGCCCTCGGGCTCTGCCCCTGTATATATATATTCATGTGTCGTCTTGTGGATACATATTACATTGCCCGCAGACTGTAGGTCTGCCCTGTCAGAGGAGTGGACATACCTGCACAGGGGCCCGGTAGATGAGAGGGCCCGCTGCAGACCTGTATGCAGTCTAATAGACAGTAGGAAGCTTCTCCTAAGGGAATGAGATGTTACTGGAGGGAAGAGAGAGACATGGGGTGAGATACTGGAGACCAAGGGGCCCAGGGCCTGTTCTTGCCAGGGGCCCCCTGCGTCCTCCATTGTAGTAACTGTGTACCCAGCCACCTGCTTACGTGGAGCCTTCACTCGGCGGCTGACACACAGAATAGTCAATGATGGCGGCGCTGTGATGTGACAGAGCGGGCGAGCTGTCGGCACATTGTAAGACTCTATTCCCACCCGGCGGAGCTTTGTTCTGCGGCTTCTGATGGCGCTGATCACAAAACCCGCCGCTCGCCTGACAGCTCCTGCCTCGTCTTCTCCTTCCTTGGGGTGTCGACTTAAACAAATCACTTAGGCGCACTCACAGCACAAACCATGGAGGTCGAGAGCGACTACCGAAAATGTTCTGAGAGGTAGAAATCAAAGACGAGCTGCGATGGCGCTCACCCCAATACAAGAGCCGCAACGGGCGCAGCCATCAGCCGCAGGGCGGCCGTCAGGCCTCCACCAGCAGACACCTGCCTGCACATCATCACAGGTTGTACAGTGTGTCAGCTGGAGCGCGGCTCGGACTGGCCCACAGGGGAACAGGTGAATCCCCGGTGGGCCCCTAGTCCTCTAACCCACCGTAGACTGACCTATAGATAAGTACATTGCGATGTCCATATAAAAAACTGGGTAGTGTGGGCAGGTAGCTTTACAGTGGGCAGTGGGCACTGGGTACCCCAGTCTGACACTGGCTGGAGGGGTCATGTGACACAGGTAATGAGCCCATTCTTCTCCAAGGAGGTGTTGAGGGGCCGCAGCCACATCCTTTACAGAGCGGAGGGGGCACACAGCCCTGCGGGGCACACCTCACTATTTCACAGCGGGTCGTCCCGAGTTACATGTATGCAGCCATTGCCTCGTTACTTGTTACATTGTGGCACTTCTGTGAAGCGGGCGTACGAGAGGGGCACAGGGCAGTCTGAGCCATGTTCCAGTGTAGCTGCCTATAGGTGGCAGTAGAGTGACGGTCGTCTTCCTCCCATAGCATTGCCTGTAGGACGCAATACACCTGCTGTATCTCTGCAAGGAGAACTACTGCCCCAAACATCTCAATCCAAAATCACTTTAACCCCTTCCCTCATTCTGCCTTGAAATGCCTCTTTCAGTGATGCCCATAGCAGCTGCCTCTAAAGGGGCTTTTCCGGTAATATTTTTTAGCTAGCGCCCGCAGCCTACCCCATGAAACAGAAGACTCATGCTTCCTGCTATCCGGCAGTGCATGGGTCTGGCCACATGTCCCGCTCTTCTATTTTGGGGGCAGGCTTAAATATCAATATATTACTGGAAAAGCCCTTTAAGTTGGACTGTGGACATTGGGGCATATTCACATGTAGTGCCGGAGGTGCGGTTAAAACTGCATCTGAAATTTCCCCCGTAAAAACCGCACAGACACTTACTGCATTTATAACGACCACTGGGGGCGGCAGGACGCGGGATGAGGTCACCTGGACTAACGCCGCTGGAGGTCTACGCCATGAATGGAACCGAAACATAAGCGCCACATAAACCCGATTTCTAGTGAATTCTCCATGTTTACTTTCGGCTACTTTCATACTCGCGTTTGGTGCGGATCCGTTCAGAACGGATTGTCGGTTGTATTGTCTGAACGGATCCGCACCAAACGCGAGTGTGAAAGTAAACATGGAGAATTTACTAGAAATCCAATAAAAGCCAAAAGGAGGACGGATCCGTTTTCTATTGTGCCAGATTGTGTCAGTGAAAACGGATCCGTCTCCATTGACTTACATTGTGCGTCAGGACGTTTGGCTGCAGGCAGCGTTTTGGTGTCGGCCTCCAGAGCGGATTGGAGACGGATCGGAGGCAAACTGACGCATTCTGAGCGGATCTTTATCCATTCAGAATACATTAGAATGCAAACTGATCCGTTTTGGACGCTGAGCCCTGAACGGATCTCACAAACGGAAGCCAAAACGCCAGTGTGAACGTAGCCCTTAAATGATACAAAACCTCTTTTTCCTAAATTCCGGCACGGATATTAAAGCCAGAGGCCGCGCTGCGGCTGCGTCGCCTCCATTGACGAGCAGAGAGTCCGGACTTGGAAAAACAAAAGCAATTTATTTCTCAGCTAAACCCGTCAAGGAGAAGCGCGACGCGTCCACTGGAAACACGGCGAAAGTTCCAGAACTCGAGGTGTCGGCGAAGTCTAGAAGTATCCAGTATTCTGCCGCCACAATCGTGAGAAATGTTAAGGGGAGGGCGAGCCCTGACCTACTGAATGCGGCTGCGGGGTCACTGGGGCACGAGACATCAACATGGATCTGGGGCGTTTCCGAGTTTAGTTTTCCACAATATACGGGGTGCGCAGAAGACGCAAAGACAAAACCTTACAAAAATCTAAATGCATCTTCTGTCTTGTGCAAATCCTCTGTACTTCCTCCTAGAAAGGTGTGAATTATATGACAATGGGGCATTGGGCTTTGTCTGTACTCGGACATTGCGGACAGTATCGGAGTGCGCTGGGACCCACCGTGACACCAGAGGAATAACAGAGGGATGGCCCAGGGCAGAATACGAGACGCTCTAAAAGTCAGAATTATTTCATGGAGAATAAACAGATAAGTCATTCATCTCTATGGGCGCTATATAGCATTGTTTCTATGAGCACTGTATGGCACCATTTATCCGGGCACTGTATGGCACCATTTATCCGGGCACTGTATGGCACCATTTATCCGGTCACTGTATGGCACCATTTATCCGGGCACTGTATGGCACCATTTATCCGGGCACTGTATGGCACTATGCGGGCACTGTATGGCACCATTTATATTGGCACTGTATGGCACTATGCGGGCACTGTATGGCACCATTGATCCGGTCACTGTATGGCACCATTTATCTGGGCACTGTATGGCACCATTTATCCGGTCACCGTATGGCACTATTTATCCTATCACTGTATTGCACCATTTATCCGGTCACCGTATGGCACCATTTATCCTATCACCGTATGGCACCATTTATCCGGTCACCGTATGGCACCATTTATCCGGTCACTGTATGGCACCATTTATCCGGTCACTGTATGGCACTATTTATCCGGTCACTGTATGGCACCATTTATCCGGTCACTGTATGGCACTATTGATCTGGGCACTGTATGGCACTATTGATCTGGGCACTGTATGGTACTATTGATCTGGGCACTGTATGGCACTATTGATCTGGACACTGTATGGCACTATTGATCTGGACACTGTATGGCACCATTTATCCGGGCACTGTATGGCACCATTTATCCGGACACTGTATGGCACCATTTATCCGGGCACTGTATTGCACCATTTATCCTATCACCGTATGGCACCATTTATCCGGTCACTGTATTGCACCATTTATCCGGTCACTGTATTGCACCATTTATCCTATCACCGTATGGCACCATTTATCCTATCACCGTATGGCACCATTTATCCGGTCACCGTATTGCACCATTTATCCGGTCACTGTATTGCACCTTTTATCCGGTCACTGTATTGCACCATTTATCCGGTCACTGTATTGCACCTTTTATCCGGTCACTGTATTGCACCATTTATCCGGTCACTGTATGGCACCATTTATCCGGTCACTGTATTGCACCATTTATCCGGTCACTGTATTGCACCATTTATCCGGTCACTGTATTGCACCATTTATCCTATCACCGTATGGCACCATTTATCCGGTCACTGTATGGCACCATTTATCCGGGCACTGTATGGCACCATTTATCCGGTCACTGTATTGCACCATTTATCCTATCACTGTATGGCACTATTTATCCTATCACTGTATGGCACCATTTATCCTATCACTGTATGGCACCATTTATCCGGGCACTGTATGGCACCATTTATCTGGTCACTGTATGGCACCATTTATCCAGGGACTATATGGCACCATTTATCTGGTCACTGTATGGTACTATATGGCACCATTTATCCGGGCACTGTACGGCACCATTTATCTGGTCACTGTATGGTACTATTTATCCAGGGACTATATGGCACCATTGATCTGGTCACTGTATGGCACCATTTATCCGGGCACTGTAAGACACCATTGATCCGGGCACTATATGGCACCATTGATCCGGGCACTATATGGCACCATTGATCCGGGCACTATATGGCACCATTGATCCGGGCACTATATGGCACAATTGATCCGGGCACTATATGGCACCATTGATCCGGGCACTATATGGCACAATTGATCCGGGCACTGTATGGCACCATTTATCCGGGCACTATATGGCACAATTGATCCGGGCACTGTATGGCACAATTGATCCGGGCACTATATGGCACAATTGATCCGGGCACTGTATTGCACCATCTTGGATATGTATTATCATTTCCTAGAGGAAAAATTACATGCCTGATATAAATTATATCTGGAATGAAGCCCAACTCTCCGCTCATATCTATGTCCCCTTCAGTCGGGGGGGGGGTGTATGGCCTACACGTGTCGTATACGTGTCACATGTACGTCGGGCTCCTGCGGCACTGTCCAGGCCAGTGGAAACATTCCAGCATTTCCTCCACGGGGCGGCCTGCTGCTCGGCTGATCACTTCTGATCGTTTCCTACGAGTCCTTGAACACTTGGTCTCCGTAATGTGAGGACATTTCCTCGGCCGCGGACTTCTCATTCTTCTCCAGTCCTCAGCACACAATACATTTCTTACGGCATTGTCTCCTGCTCGGACGCGTCTTCTCTCCCATCGCCAGCTGCTTCCTCCTCGTTTCCGCTCTGCTGATGAGACTCCATTTTGAAGATATTTAGTTTGATACATTTTTATGTAAAATGTTTCTTGTTCTAGATAAAGACTGAAGCCTCTAAAGCCAGATCCAAAATTCTGCGGGTCTCCGGTCAGCGGTCAGGCTGTAGGACCTCACTACTGCCCCCCACTGTTTGCACAGCGCATGCAGAGCCCAGTGCTCAAAAACACACAGCATCTCCTAGGGAGCACATTCAGGAGAGCAGCTCTGGATGTGACTGGAGTATAGGACATGATGTAGGGCAGCAGGACAGGTCTCCAGTAATAACCCTTCATGGGTATCAGAAAAGGCGCCACACCTTGCCACAGGTTGTATGTGGTATTGCACTTTAGCCTCATTCACTGCAATGGAGCTGAGCAGCAATACCAAACCCAACCACAGACAGATGTCTCCATCGTGGTGCAGCTGGAGGGGCGTAAGATGGGGGTAGATGGTCTCCTGGCTCTGCTCTCCAGTCCCACGTTGCCTCCTCATCACAGGACACTTACAGTTCCTGCACCCCTACCGCCTACAGGACAGTGGTCGGGACAGACACCAGGGGGAGGGGCGGTGGTCGGGACAGACACAAGGGGGAGGGGCGGTGGTCGGGACAGACACAAGGGGGAGGGGCGGTGGTCGGGACAGACACAAGGGGAAGGGGCGGTGGTCGGGACAGACACAAGGGGAAGGGGCGGTGGTCGGGACAGACACAAGGGGGAGGGGCGGTGGTCGGGACAGACACAAGGGGGAGGGGCGGTGGTCGGGACAGACACAAGGGGAGGGGCGGTGGTCGGGACAGACACAAGGGGGAGGGGCGGTGGTCGGGACAGACACAAGGGGGAGGGGCGGTGGTCGGGACAGACACAAGGGGGAGGGGCGGTGGTCGGGACAGACACAAGGGGGAGGGGCGGTGGTCGTGACAAACACTAGGGGGAGGGGCGGTGGTCGGGACAGACACAAGGGGGAGGGGCGGTGGTCGGGACAGACACAATGGGGAGGGGCGGTGGTCGGGACAGACACAAGGGGGAGGGGCGGTGGTCGGGACAGACACAAGGGGGAGGGGCGGTGGTCGGGACAGACACAAGGGGGAGGGGCGGTGGTCGGGACAGACACAAGGGGGAGGGGCGGTGGTCGGGACAGACACAAGGGGGAGGGGCGGTGGTCGGGACAGACACAAGGGGGAGGGGCGGTGGTCGGGACAGACACAAGGGGGAGGGGCGGTGGTCGGGACAGACACAAGGGGGAGGGGCGGTGGTCGGGACAGACACAAGGGGGAGGGGCGGTGGTCGGGACAGACACAAGGGGGAGGGGCGGTGGTCGTGACAGACACAAGGGGGAGGGGCGGTGGTCTGCAGACACAAGGGGGAGGGGCGGTGGTCGGGACAGACACAAGGGGGAGGGGCGGTGGTCGGGACAGACACAAGGGGGAGGGGCGGTGGTCGGGACAGACGGACAGACACAAGGGAGAGGGGTGGTGGTCGGGACAGACGGACAGACACAAGGGGGAGGGGCGGTGGTCGGGACAGACACAAGGGGGAGGGGCGGTGGTCGGGACAGACACAAGGGGGAGGGGCGGTGGTCGGGACAGACACAAGGGGGAGGGGCGGTGGTCTGCAGACATAAGGGGGAGCATGTGGCTCGCCTCCAAGGGATCGGCAGTTTATGGTGGGCTACAAGAGTCTATGGCTCCCGTCCTCATCGGCCCTGGACCTGACTACAACCAATGTAACCCAAGAGACAGTCATCTGAGACCGGCCGCCCTGGACCTGACTACAACCAATGTAAGCCAAGAGACAGTCATCTGAGACCGGCCGCCCTGGACCTGACTGCAACTAATGTAACCCAAGAGACAGTCATCCGAGACCGGGCGCCCTGGACCTGACTACAACCAATGTAACCCAAGAGACAGTCATCTGAGACTGGCCGCCCTGGACCTGACTGCAACCAATGTTACCCAAGAGACAGTCACCTGAGACCGGCCGCCCTGGACCCGACTACAACCAATGTTACCCAAGAGACAGTCACCTGAGACCGGCCGCCCTGGACCCGACTGCAACCAATGTAACCCAAGAGACTGTCACCTGAGACTGGCCGCCCTGGACCTGACTACAACCAATGTAACCCAAGAGACAGTCATCTGAGACCGGCCGCCCTGGACCTGACTGCAACCAATGTAAGCCAAGAGACAGTCATCTGAGACCGGCCGCCCTGGACCCGACTGCAACCAATGTAACCCAAGAGACAGCCACCTGAGACCGGTCGCCCTGGACCTGACTACAACCAATGTAACCCAAGAGACAGTCATCTGAGACCGGCCGCCCTGGACCTGACTGCAACCAATGTAACCCAAGAGACAGTCATCTGTGCAGCGCGATACATTGTGGCAGGGGGAGCTGCACTACTGCTTTATGGAGCGATTCTCTGACGAACCTTCTGCTGTGAGAAGTATTAGTCCAGGGCGCATTGTAAAGCAGGTGGTTGTACATGCAATGGTTCTCGTTCAATGGCAGCAAGCAGAGGTCTTACAGAGATTAAGCTGTATTCACAAAGGACTGTGCCTTCAGTGGAGATCTCCATCCAGATGTGACCGATATCAGCCTCGGCTTCAGCCGCCATCATGTTACCCCCCCCCCTCTGAGGCCAATATTAATCATTACTGCCCAGATCAAACGCCAGGAAATGATGCATTGTGGGTCAGTGACTCCGAGCCGCGGCCGACGACCCCCAGAACGTGAGCGGAATAATCACAAGGAAAATGCAGTGAAGATGGAGGCCGATCCACCATGGACTGCGGAGGGCGCCACACGCCAGAGGTTACACATACATGATGGGGGGGCGCGCCTGTGGTTTGTCACCCCCCCCCCCATAACTTAACCATTCGTTTTCTGTAGGGGTAAATGCACACGTTCAGGAATTATGTGGAGAATCCGCAGGTGTTTGCAGGGAGATCCGTGCGGACAATCTGCATCAATTGGTGCGGAATTTCCTCTCCCCATTGAAGTGAATGGAGACAATCCGGTCGGGAAAAATAAAATAAATTGACATGTGGCAGGTAATAAAATCCGCCCAGAAAATCCCTGCATTGTGTGAGAATTCCACGCACACGGCCTACGGTGGGGATTCGCCAATCCTGAGTGCGTGCATTCAGCCTAAATGAAGTGCAATCATCATATAACGAAGTTCTACAACTTTCTAACAGACTTTATGTTTCAATTTGTCACCATTTTCAGGTCTCTGCTTGCTGTCAGCGAATGGAAACATCTTTACCTACATTGAGATGCTGAAGAAAACGTCTTGTGCTTGTTACAATGTATCCTCTGTCAGGTAAACTCAGCAGCAGCATAAACCTCTCTCCTGTCCGGGGAGTTTGCTACAATGTATCAGCGCAGGCAGAATTGTCTAGATTGTCTGCCGTTGTCAGGGTATGCTAGGGGTTGTAGTTCCAAGACTAGTGCGTAACGGGGTCAGAGGGCTCAGTCCGAAATATTCAACTGTAATGAAAAATTCCTAATTGCTTCATTACCCTCCCCCATGGCAGAAGGATCCAAGCAGCAGCCAAAAAATGTAAGAAGTCAGGGTGCCTTTGAAGATATTTAATTAAAATCTAATCGGCGCTGTTAGAGGCTGGGTAAATGGAGCTGTCAGCCGGAGATTTATGCCTTCCGATTTGCATATTACATACAATTCATCAATTACTCATGTTTGAAAGCAATTCCTTTCCCAGGGTGCCGAGCTGCCAGACGTGCCAATGGGCGCCCTGAGACACCGCTCTGCGCCCGCCGGTACCTTGAAGAGCGCCACGTCCATATGGCCCCTGCCCACAGCCGACTTACAAGAAGAGGGGCCCCCGACGTGACGACGGAGCCCATCCCCCGCAAAGTCTGTCAGGTTACGAGAAGCCCTCGGTTCTTCCGGGATCCGCGAGACAAGGAACGCGTCCAGAGACGGAACGAGACTTCACATCAAAGAACGTTTATACAAAGTATCGAAATCCACGTCAAGACGCCACTGGCAACAATGGCGCAATTTTTTGTGGGAATGTGCGGCAAATCTACGCAGACGATATCACCTCAGCCTGGAGATCGGCGTTGAGGGGCAGACATGGAGCGGCATAACACCGATTTGTGGTGACGGGCAGATGTGTGCGGTATGAAGTCTTAGAATGGCGCAGTGATTACCGAGGCCGGCGGGACGGGATCCTGAGCATCTCCAGCGGTTCTGGTGCCAGGAGATCTCATCACCGGAGGTTCTGCTTCTGGTTCTGAATTCTGCTGGTTTCCTGACACCATAGAGCAGTGCATTGTGGGAGGTCACCTGAGCCTAATATCCTGACACATCCTATCCTGTGGAGATCAATTCTCAGCAGTCATCTCATTATCATGAGACGGGATAACTCTAAAAGGTAAAACCTATTTACAGTTAACACACAATTCACAATCCACAGGTGGTGATGTCATAGCTTATCTACCCCCCCTCACTGCACAATGAACTCTGCAGAGGTAAGAGAGCCTTACTACAATACTCTTCCATAGAAAAGCATAGCTGACATCATAGCTCACCTCATTCCCGTCCCTGCAAAGGTCACAGAGCATGCCCACAACACTCTCCTGTAGAAGACAATAGCTCATGTCACGTCTTACCTCCTTCCTGCGCAGTGACCTCTCACAGGTCACAGAGCATGCCCACAACACTCTCCCATAGAAGACAATAGCTCATGTCACATCTCACCTTCTTCCTGCGCAGTGACCTCTCACAGGTCACAGAGCACGCCCACAACACTCTCCCATAGAAGACAATAGCTCATGTCACACCTCACCTCCTTCCTGCGCAGTGACCTCTCACAGGTCACAGAGCATGCCCACAACACTCTCCCATAGAAGACAATAGCTCAGGTCACATCTCACCTCCTTCCTGCGCAGTGACCTCTCACAGGTCACAGAGCATGCCCACAACACTCTCCTGTAGAAGACAATAGCTCATGTCACATCTCACCTCCTTCCTGCGCAGTGACCTCTTACAGGTCACAGAGCATGCCCACAACACTCTCCCATAGAAGACAATAGCTCATGTCACATCTCACCTCCTTCCTGCGCAGTGACCTCTCACAGGTCACAGAGCATGCCCACAACACTCTCCCATAGAAGACAATAGCTCATGTCACATCTCACCTCTTTCCTGCGCAGTGACCTCTCACAGGTCACAGAGCATGCCCACAACACTCTCCCATAGAAGACAATAGCTCATGTCATGTCTCACCTCCTTCCTGCGCAGTGACCTCTCACAGGTCACAGAGCATGCCCACAACACTCTCCCATAGAAGACAATAGCTTATGTCGCATCTCACCTCCATCCTGCGCAGTGACCTCTCACAGGTCACAGAGCATGCCCACAACACTCTCCCATAGAAGACAATAGCTCATGTCACATCTCACCTCCTTCCTGCGCAGTGACCTCTCACAGGTCACAGAGCATGCCCACAACACTCTCCCGTAGAAGACAATAGCTCATGTCATATCTCACCTCCTTCCTGCGCAGTGACCTCTCACAGAGCATGCCCACAACACTCTCCCATAGAAGACAATAGCTCATGTCACATCTCACCTCCTTCCTGCGCAGTGACCTCTCACAGGTCACAGAGCATGCCCACAACACTCTCCCGTAGAAGACAATAGCTCATGTCACGTCTCACCTCCTTCCTGCGCAGTGACCTCTCACAGGTCACAGAGCATGCCCACAACACTCTCCCGTAGAAGACAATAGCTCATGTCACGTCTCACCTCCTTCCTGCGCAGTGACCTCTCACAGGTCACGGAGCATGCCCACAACACTCTCCTGTAGAAGACAATAGCTCATGTCACATCTCACCTCCTTCCTATGCAGTGACCTCTCACAGGTCACAGAGCATGCCCACAACACTCTCCCATAGAAGACAATAGCTCATGTCATGTCTCACCTCCTTCCTGCGCAGTGACCTCTCACAGGTCACAGAGCATGCCCACAACACTCTCCCATAGAAGACAATAGCTCATGTCATGTCTCACCTCCTTCCTGAGCAGTGACCTCTCACAGGTCACAGAGCATGCCCACAACACTCTCCCATAGAAGACAATAGCTCATGTCACATCTCACCTCCTTCCTGCGCAGTGACCTCTCACAGGTCACAGAGCATGCCCACAACACTCTCCCATAGAAGACAATAGCTCATGTCACGTCTCACCTCCTTCCTGCGCAGTGACCTCTTACAGGTCACAGAGCATGCCCACAACACTCTCCCATAGAAGACAATAGCTCATGTCACATCTCCCCTCCTTCCTGCGCAGTGACCTCTCACAGGTCACAGAGCATGCCCACAACACTCTCCCATAGAAGACAATAGCTCATGTCATGTCTCACCTCCTTACTGCGCAGTGACCTCTCACAGGTCACAGAGCATGCCCACAACACTCTCCCATAGAAGACAATAGCTCATGTCACATCTCACCTCCTTCCTGAGCAGTGACCTCTCACAGGTCACAGAGCATGCCCACAACACTCTCCCATAGAAGACAATAGCTCATGTCACATCTCACCTCCTTCCTATGCAGTGACCTCTTACAGGTCACAGAGCATGCCCACAACACTCTCCCATAGAAGACAATAGCTCATGTCACATCTCACCTCCTTCCTGCGCAGTGACCTCTCACAGGTCACAGAGCATGCCCACAACACTCTCCCATAGAAGACAATAGCTCATGTCACATCTCACCTCCTTCCTGCGCAGTGACCTCTCACAGAGCATGCCCACAACACTCTCCCATAGAAGACAATAGCTCATGTCCCAGTTGAAACAAATAGGTGACGTCACAGCTCATCTCCCTCTACTTCCTGAACATTGACCTCAGCACAGGTCACAGAGCATGACCACAGCAATGAGTCATCTCCGGACCCCAGTTTCCTATGGTCCATGGAGCTGCTTTAAAACAAATGTCTAAGTACTGATAGCAGCCTGGGAAAGATGGCCGCCCCATAATCTTGTACAGATAACAGGTTATTTTCAGCATGCATCAGAAAATAAAAACAGGTTAGAAAAAAAGAAAATCCATCACTATCTGGTTTTATTAAAAGATATATATGCAATAATACATCCCTTTAAGTCATATGACTGCCGGAGGGGCGGAGCTAAACGATATTCCAGAAGGGACTGAGACGAAGAAAACAAGGACTCGGTCGGTAGAAGAAAAGGAGAACATTTGCTCTTCCATATGGAGAAATATTGTTCAGAAGTAGAGATCCCCTTTAAGAACCATCTGTGAAGGGGGAGGCGGCTGAAGGGGGTCACACGAGGGGCAGGAAAAGGGGAAAAACAAAACAACGCTGCAGCTGAGTCAAACTTGTAGTAAAATCAGCACAGGTTTCTCTGGCACTTTTTGCGGCGAGACTGAAAGGGTTAAATGCACGGAAGAAAACTGCAACATAATCAAACCTAAATCGAGAGAGTCCGATAATCTATCAGGTCGCAATGGCGCTGGACTGGAGGAAATTTCCCGGATATTGCGCAGCACAGAAGATCCGTATACAGGAACGTTTCCTGCTGTATGTGGGAACGCGCAGCAAGGGAAGGGTTAACGGCCGCCCTCCAGCCGCTCATTACTTTCCCTCTCACAATAGCCATTAAATCACCGGATCCTTTAATTAAAGGCCATCGCGCCCGTCGCCTCGGAGTCAGTGGCCTGGATCAGGGGGATTCGTGTCATTTACTTAAAAGGAATAGTTTCCAACAAAGAAGCCGATTCATAACTGAGCTCGTTAACAGGACGGCGATTAATGCACGACGATCGCTGCTCAAATCTGCCCCAAACCGGCGAAATCAGCCCCGCGCTTGTTCCACGACAGCGGCGTCCTGGAGGCAAAACCAGAACGTATCGTACATTTCTGAACTCCAGCTCTCGGTGCTCATCCTGAGCCTCCTGGTTCATGACTGTTCATCTGCTGTGCAGTAACAGGAGCCGGAGCGAGAACTATCAGCGATGCCCACCCTCGCAGTCTGCAGCGCCATAAATACCTGGTTAATCGCTACATAAGACTTGGGGCCTGTTCACACGCAGTGGTTTTTGGCTGCAGATTTCAGCCAACATGGATTTAAAAGAGAACCTTTGTGGTCGTTCAGAAGAAGTAGGTCTGTTCGTGGTGCAGAGACCACGGCGGGTGACCACGTGTGCGACGGCGGCGTGCAAACTGCGGCGGAGATTTCTACCATGAGGTTCGCAGTAAATATACATGGCAGCTGTCCGACTGATGACCTATCCTCGGGGTGGGTCATCAATATCTGATCAGTGGGGGTCCGACTCCCAGGACCCCCGCCGATCAGCTGTTAGAGGAGGACACCGCACCCCTCACCCAGCACAGCGCCGCCCACTGACTGCACCAATGAAGGTGGGCACCGAGGAGGCGCCGGGATCAGACCCCCACTGATCAGATACTGATAGGCCATCAATGAAAACCCTGGACAACCCCATTAATGTTTCAGTTTTTACAATCTCTGCATCTGGTCAGTGAATAGAATGATTCCCACAGAAGCCTAAAACTTCTGGCAGCTGTTGTTACAATGTATCAGCGCAGACAATGCGCTGTAAACACATGGGCCGCACAGATCTCTCTTCTGTCCTGACTGTAGGGCCCTGTTCACATGCACCAGAAAGAGGAAATCTGCCAGACGTAGCAGATTAGCCTGCAGTGAATGGAGCCCATGGTCCTGTAAACCGCGGCAGTTCCTGAAGTGGATACATGTTGTGTGAACATCCGCTTACAATGTATCAGTCTGAGCTCATTGACTACACTGGATACAACGTCTGGACATGAAGAGGAACATTTCTATTCACTGAAAGCTAACAGAGATCTTGGTGAAGAGAAGAATCACAAAATGTCCTTAAAACTGGACGAGCTCTTAAAGCAGGGTACGTAATGAAGCCGGCCGGGCTCGGTACTGGGGGGCTTACGTGACCCCGTCCGATCGGCTTGGGATGAATAGTCCGTGGACAGTGAGGTCAGAGGTCGCCCATCGCGGCGTCATCGGGATCCTGCGCTTCCATCTTCTTTGCGGACAGTTACGTTTCAGAATTCAGCTGAAGATCGTCGCGCTCCGGACGCGGCTGCGTTTGGCTGCGATCCAGCGCGATCCTCGTGAAATAACGCTCCAGCACTAATCTCCTCTGCTGATTGCGCTGCTTAATATTGAGTTTGGCAACTGTGAGCGGCGGGAAGTTCATGGGGCGAGCGAGAGCGCAGCTTCAAATAACCGCTCCGCCTGCTGTTTATTATTGATACAGATTACAGGGCGCCGCATTAAGGGGCTTTACTGCGGGATTTAGCTACTCGGTGGTCTCGCGTCCGCTTATTTAAAGAGATAGCGCAAACTTCTCACTGTCCCAGGTCACTGCCTCCCAGAAAAACAAGCACATTCCTCTCCTGAAATACTCTGCACTGCTCTGCCAAACAGCACATTTCTATCCACGACCCTCCACAGGACTAGAACAACGAAATAATAGAAGTCACATATTACAAGAAACCTGTGAACGAGAATCAGCCCCCAAAAATATCACACAAAGGGGGTCACAGGTATTAGTGGTGGAATAAATTACATATAAGGTGACGACTTTATGACATCACAAAATTATCAGCAGAAGGGGGCGGGGCTGTGACTACCTCTCAGACAGGATATACAGGCAGGTTGTCAGCAGTAATAGATGTTCCTGTAGTATAAGGTGTGTGATCACATGTCTGATCACATGTCATTATATCAGTGATGTCATCAGCAGGGGGCGGGGCTGTGTCAACCTCTCAGACAGGATATACAGGCAGGTTGTCAGCAGTAATAGATGTTCCTGTAATATAAGGGGTGTGATCTCATGTCTGATCACATGACATTATATCAGTGATGTCATCAGCAGGAGGCGGGGCTGTGACTACCTCTCAGACAGGATATACAGGCAGGTTGTCAGCAGTAATAGATGTTCCTGTAATATAAGGGGTGTGATCTCATGTCTGATCACATGACATTATATCAGTGATGTCATCAGCAAGGGGCGGGGCTGTGACTACCTCTCAGACAGGATATACAGGCAGGTTGTCAGCAGTAATAGATGTTCCTGTAGTATAAGGTGTGATCTCATGTCTGATCACATGTCATTATATCAGTGATGTCATCAGCAGGGGGCGGAGCTGTGACAACCTCTCAGACAGGATATACAGGCAGGTTGTCAGCAGTAATAGATGTTCCTGTAGTATAAGGAGTGTGATCTCATGTCTGATCACATGTCATTACATCAGTGATGTCATCAGCAGGAGGCGGGGCTGTGACTACCTCTCAGACAGGATATACAGGCAGGTTGTCAGCAGTAATAGATGTTCCTGTAGTATAAGGGGTGTGATCTCATGTCTGATCACATGTCATTATATCAGTGATGTCATCAGAAGGGGGCGGGGCTGTGACTACCTCTCAGACAGGATATACAGGCAGGTTGTCAGCAGTAATAGATGTTCCTGTAGTATAAGGTGTGTGATCTCATGTCTGATCACATGTCATTATATCAGTGATGTCATCATCAGGGGGCGGGGCTGTGACAACCTCTCAGACAGGATATACAGGCAGGTTGTCAGCAGTAATAGATGTTCCTGTAGTATAAGGTGTGATCTCATGTCTGATCACATGTCATTATATCAGTGATGTCATCAGCAGGGGGCGGGGCTGTGACTACCTCTCAGACAGGATATACAGGCAGGTTGTCAGCAGTAATAGATGTCCCTTTAATATAAGGGGTGTGATCTCATGTCTGATCACATGACATTATATCAGTGATGTCATCAGCAGGAGGCGGGGCTGTGACTACCTCTCAGACAGGATATACAGGCAGGTTGTCAGCAGTAATAGATGTTCCTGTAGTATAAGGGGTGTGATCTCATGTCTGATCACATGTCATTATATCAGTGATGTCATCAGAAGGGGGCGGGGCTGTGACTACCTCTCAGACAGGATATACAGGCAGGTTGTCAGCAGTAATAGATGTTCCTGTAGTATAAGGTGTGATCTCATGTCTGATCACATGTCATCATATCAGTGATGTCATCAGCAGGGGGTGGGGCTGTGACTACCTCTCAGACAGGATATACAGGCAGGTTGTCAGCAGTAATAGATGTTCCTGTAGTATAAGCAGTGGCGTCGCCAGGGGGGGGCCAGAGGGGGCCACGGCCCCCCCAACATCATGCTGGGCCCCCCCATGTGCCCCCCCAACTAAAATGCGCCCCCCCCCCTGCTGCCAGCAGCATTCACTTGACTGATCCGAGTTCAGCTCAGTCACAGTCTCTCTCTCACCTCACGCTGCTGGCAGCAGGGACGCAGGGAGCCGGAGCCTGAGGGAGGGACGGGGAGGAGCCTAATATGATCTCAGAGTGGAAGCTGGCTTCTGCCAGCCCCACCCCTCCCCGCCCACCAACCAATCACCGACCAGAGCTGAGGGGGCAAGGCAAGCACAGCACACCAGCAGCTCTCTGAATCGAGTCGTCTGAGTCACACAAGTGCAGGGAGTCAGAATAGAAAGGAATCGAATGAGTCACAAGTTAAAAGAATCTAAAGATCCGACTTAGTTTGTGACTCATTCGATTCATTGAGTTAAAAGAGCAGTGAGTCAGAGTGTAGAACAGCTAAGGCTACTTTCACACTTGCGCTTGATCGGATCCGTTCTGAACGGATCCGATCATATTAATGCAGACGGAGGCTCCGTTCAGTACGGATCCGTCTGCATTAATAACTTAGAAAAAATTCTAAGTGTGAAAGCAGCCTGAGCGGATCCGTTCAGACCTTCAATGTAAAGTCAATGGGGGACGGATCCGCTTGAAGATTGAGCCATATGGTGACCTCTTCAAGCGGATCCGTTCCCTTTGACTTACATTGTAAGTCTGAACGGATCCGCACGGCCAGGCGGACAGCTGAGCGCTGCAAGCAGCGTTCAGCTGTCCGCCTGTCCGTGCGGAGGCGAGCGGAGCGGAGGCTGAACGCCGCCAGACTGATGCAGTCTGAGCGGATCCGCATCCATTCAGACTGCATCAGGGCTGGACGGAGGCGTTCGGGTCCGCTCGTGAGCTCCTTCAAACGTAGCTCACGAGCGGACCGACGAACGCTAGTGTGAAAGTAGCCTTACACTGAGGCTGAGGCTGCTTTTGTTGCAGCAGTGATAAGATTAAGGGACAGGAGAAGTGACAGATGACACAAGAGTTTAGATTACAGGTTGAATTAAATTAACCCTTTAGAATCAAATTGGCTTCTCAGGAGATATATATGTTAAAGGCATCTCATTCAGTAGCTATATAACTAAGGCCTCTTTCACACTTGCGTTGTCCGGATCCGGCGTGTACTCCACTTGCCGGAGGTACACGCCGGATCCGGAAAAACGCAAGTGTACTGAAAGCATTTGAAGACGGATCCGTCTTCAAAATGTGTTCAGTGTTACTATGGCAGCCAGGACGCTATTAAAGTCCCGGTTGCCATAGTAGTAGTATTATACTGCGGGGGAGCAGTATACTTACAGTCCGTGCGGCTCCCGGGGCGCTCCAGAATGACGTCAGAGCGCCCCATGCGCATGGATGATGTGTACATGCGATCACGTCATCCATGCGCCTGGGGCGCCCTGACGTCACTCTGAAGCGCCCCGGGAGCCGCACGGACGGTAAGTATGCCGCTCCCCCGCTCCCCACTGCACTTTACCATGGCTGCCAGAACTTTAGCGTCCCGGCAGCCATGGTAACCATTCAGAAAAAGCTAAACGTCATATCCGGCAATGCGCCGAAACGACGTTTAGCTTAAGTCCGGATCCGGATCAATGCCTTTCAATGGGCATTAATTCCGGATCCGGCCTTGCGGCAAGTCTTCAGGATTTTTGGCCGGAGCAAAAAGTACTGCATGCTGCGGTATTTTCTCCAGCCAAAAAACGTTCCGTTCCGGAACGGAAGACATCCTGATGCATCCTGAACGGATTTCTCTCCATTCAGAATGCATTAGGATAATCCTGATCAGGATTCTTCCGGCATAGAGCCCCGACGACGGAACTCTATGCCGGATCCGGACAACGCAAGTGTGAAAGGGGCCTAAGGGTGGGTTCACATCACCTTTATGGATTGTACTGTCAGTGTCAGACTGTTGTCACTGTGGGTAACAATGCAGAACAGACAACAATTCACATTGCACACCACAGTGACAGCTTCTGACTCCTGTCTGACTCCTGAGTCCTCCTGTCCGGCGTCAGCCTCAGCTTCCCTTTACTATAATAAATCACTCAATACTAGTAATCAGAGTTCAGAGAGAGCTGAAGAAGACGAGCCGACTGCACTGAGTCAGCAGCGCAGCAAGTAGTGAGTGAATCGAATGTATCAAGCATCTGCGCATGCGCACCAGCACCTAGAGTCTTCGGTTCACTTGCGAGTCAGCTCAGCAGTCTGACTCACCAAGTGAACCGAAGATCCGATTCATGAATTGGTTCATTTGAAGGAGCTGATTCAAATGAACCGATTCACCTAAAAGATCCGAACTTCCCATCACTAAGCGGCGGTGCAGGGGAGGGAGAGGCGTGTCCCTTCCCCTTGCTCTGATAGGCTGCAGGCACTAGACCGGCAGCCTATCAGAGGCCGGCGCAGGCGCGCGATGACGTCATCGCGCCGCCTGAGCCATACAGCGTGGGACACAGGCCAGAAGAGGCCTGCATCGCATCGCTGACACTGAGGTAAGTATAATTTTTTTTTTTTTTACAATAGTGATACTTGGGGGGGGGGGGGACTTACCTAATAATGGCACATGATGGGGGGGGCTTACTTAATAATGGCACATGGGGGGGACTTACTTAATGATGGCACATTGGGGGGGACTTACTTAATAATGGCACATGAAGGGGGGGTACTTACTTAATAATGGCACATGATGGGGGGGCTTAATACTGGCACATGATGGGGGTGGATCTGTGGATGACACATATAGCATAAGATGCTATACATTGCACGGTATGTGGCATCCACAGATCCCCCCCATAGCAGTGTCATCCACAGACAGCTGGACTTTTCTTCCCTGTTGCGGTTTTAGGTATTGGGTAAAGTATCGCAGCATTTCTAAGTGTACTTGTGTAAATGTATCGTTGTTATAGCTGCCCCCCTACTTTTGTCCTGGCCCCCAGTGTGCCCCCCCAAAATTTGAAAGCTAGAGACGCCACTGAGTATAAGGTGTGTGATCTCATGTCTGATCACATGTCATTATATCAGTGATGTCATCAGCAGGGGGCGGGGCTGTGACTACCTCTCAGACAGGATAAACAGGCAGGTTGTCAGCAGTAATAGATGTTCCTGTAGTATAAGGAGTGTGATCTCATGTCTGATCACATGTCATTATATCAGTGATGTCATCAGCGGGGGGCGGGGCTGTGACTACCTCTCAGACAGGATACACAGGCAGGTTGTCAGCAGTAATAGATGTTCCTGTAGTATAAGGAGTGTGATCTCATGTCTGATCACATGTCATTATATCAGTGATGTCATCAGCAGGGGGCGGGGCTGTGACTACCTCTCAGACAGGATACACAGGCAGGTTGTCAGCAGTAATAGATGTTTCTGTAGTATAAGGTGTGTGATCTCATGTCTGATCACATGTCATTATATCAGTGATGTCATCAGCAGGGGGCGGGGCTGTGACTACCTCTCAGACAGGATAAACAGGCAGGTTGTCAGCAGTAATAGATGTTCCTGTAGTATAAGGAGTGTGATCTCATGTCTGATCACATGTCATTATATCAGTGATGTCATCAGCAGGGGGCGGGGCTGTGACTACCCCTCAGACAGGATATACAGGCAGGTTGTCAGCAGTAATAGATGTTCCTGTAGTATAAGGTGTGTGATCTCATGTCTGATCACATGTCATTATATCAGTGATGTCATCAGCAGGAGGCGGGGCTGTGACTACCTCTCAGACAGGATATACAGGCAGGTTGTCAGCAGTAATAGATGTTCCTGTAATATAAGGGGTGTGATCTCATGTCTGATCACATGTCATTATATCAGTGATGTCATCAGCAGGAGGCGGGGCTGTGACTACCTCTCAGACAGAATATACAGGCAGGTTGTCAGCAGTAATAGATGTTCCTGTAGTATAAGGTGTGGATCTCATGTCTGATCACATGTCATTATATCAGTGATGTCATCAGCAGGGGGCGGGGCTGTGACAACCTCTCAGACAGGATATACAGGCAGGTTGTCAGCAGTAATAGATGTTCCTGTAGTATAAGGTGTGATCTCATGTCTGATCACATGTCATTATATCAGTGATGTCATCAGCAGGGGGCGGGGCTGTGACTACCTCTCAGACAGGATATACAGGCAGGTTGTCAGCAGTAATAGATGTTTCTGTAGAATAAGGTGTGTGTGGTTCTCATGTCATTATATCAGTGATGTCATCAGCAGGGGGCGGGGCTGTGACAACCCCTCAGACACAGCATACAGGCAGGTTGTCAGCAGTAATAGATGAGTAGATGTTACTTTCTCCATTGTCGCCGGTTGTTACAATGTATCAGTGAATCTTCTCGTCACTGGATCTTCAGGCAAAATCTCATCTTTAATTTATAAATGGGAAATTGCATCTCGGGGATCGGGAAATAAAGATAAACATGTTGCTTTTTCTTTGCGCTGGCGGCGCGGCAGCCCCTCCCCCGCCGGCGCTCTCACTGGAGTGACATTTGGCGCTGATGGTACACGGGTCACATCCATCAGCCGCGCGCTCACTGACACTTTCTTAAATAAACTGTCATAAAAGATTTATGGAGAATTTGAAAAAAGTAAAGAAGATCTGGTTCTGCTGCTCCGGACGCTTCGGATCTTTCTGGAGGGAAAAGAACGCCGATAAAGTATACGAAACCGCGGGGGCGACAGCCGCAGGCTCACGATGGAGGCGAGGTGGTCCAGGAAGAGCGCGGTCACGCCATAAAGGGCCAGCACAGCCTTCTGGAACTGGGGCGGGTGACAGAAGTTCTGCAGCTTCCTAAAGGGTTATAATTCCTCAACATTTTCAAAATCTCTGCTTGCTGTCAGTAAGTGAAAGCATTCTTATTTACATCCAGAAGCTAAATAGGCCTATTTGCGTTCCGTATACGGAACCATTCATTTCAATGGATCCGCAAAAAACGGAAGGTGTTTCTGTACAAAGATAGAACATGTCCTATTATTGTCCGAATAACGGACAATGATAGTACTGTTGTATCAGGGGCCAGCTGTTCCGTTCCTGATGTCATCCGTATTTTTTGCAGATCCGTTTTTTTTTTCGCAGACCGCAAAATACTGGAAAAGCCATACGGTCGTGTGCAAGAGGCCTTACACTTGTATATAATCAGATGTTCTGCTAGTTGTGCCCAAACCTGGGTGCCTGAAAGCCCTCCGATAAGAAGACCCCAGCACATGGTAGGGGCCCCTGCAGCAGATTACACACTGGGGCCTTAGACATTCAGGGTACACCTCTGTGTCCAGCCTAGATTAAGACCAAGAAGACCCTGCTCTGGTCCTGTTCTCACAGCTGAGGGTTTGTTACAATTGTATCCAGTCTGGGATATCTACTATAAGCTAACCATATCATTGATGACTACACTAGATACAACTGTGACAAACCCTCAGCTGTGCTACATAGCAGTGTCCCAGTACTTGCATCTACTGCCCAGGTCCTCCTGCCTCTGTGTGCCAGGCTTATTCTAACCCACAACCTTGGTACCTGATGCCCCTCAGACTGTGATTGGGCCCTCTGATGCTCAGCTCTCAGTCCAGCACTGGCCCCTGGGGGCCCCTGGCTCACACACTCATTGTGCTGAACAGGAGATGTCTGGCAGCTGTACACCCCGATGGGCATGCCCTGTGTGTGGCCCGAGTACCAGCCAGGCGTTGCCCATCCCCCACATCTTTCCATCCTTCTTAATAATTGTTGTTTATAGAAAACGTTTGTCGGAGGAAACAGCGAATAATCCGGAAATCTCTGATTAATATTTTGCCTTTTTGATTTTGACTTTCAGGACACAAAAATAACTCCTGGATCAAAAACCGAAGCCCCAGAGCGAGGACGCCACGCTAAGCCTTCTGTGCATCTATTCTTCACCATTCTCTAGACCTCTGCTTGGTGTCAGTGAATGGAAACATTCTTGTTTGCATCCAGAATCTAAAAACCAATAATGAGTGAGTGCTTCTCACAGCTGAGGTTTTGCTACAATGTATAACTCTAGACAATCAACAGCACAACATAGACTCTAAATTAATGAGCAAACTACAGTTGAGCCCCTCCAATCTCAAGAGTAGAGACAGCAGCAAAGAAGGCAGCAGCACAGAGGATTTCAGGAGAGGGGTGTGCTGATCTTGTGGAGGTCACAGGATGAGAGTTAGGCCTCATGCACACGACCGTTGTTTCACTCCGTGTCCGTTTTTCAGTTTTTCTGCGGACCCATTGACTTTCAATGGGTCCGTTGAAAACTCGGCTAATGCACCGTTTGTCATCCGTGTCCGTGATCCGTGGTTCCAGTCCGTCAAAAAAAAATATAACCTGTCCTATTTTTTTCACGGAAAACGGTTCGCGGACCCATTCAAGTCAATGGGACCGTGAAAAAAACCACGGAGGCACACAAGATTGTTGTCCGCGTCCGTTTTTTTTCCTATCATTTGCATGGCAAACTTGACAGACTTTTTTTTTTACTTTTCTTCATGTCTGGAGATCCTCCAAAAATAAAGGAAGTCACGCGGAAACAAAAACGGAAACGGATCACGGAACAACGGAACCCCTTTTTGCGGACCGCAAATGTCATGTGCATGAGGCCTTAGGACTCATGCCTACGACCGTTGTTGTGTCCCGTGTCCGTTGTTCCGTTTTCTGCGGACCCATTGACTTTCAATGGGTCCGTGGAAAACTCGGCTAATGCACCGTTTGTCATCCGCGTCCGTGATCCGTGTTTTTAGTCCGTGAAAAAAATATGAACTGTCCTATTTTTTTCACGGACAACAGTTCGCGTACCCATTCAAGTCAAAGGGTCCGTGAAAAAACACGGAGGCACACAAGATTGTCATCCGCGTCCGTTTTTTCCCTCTCTTTTGCATGGCAAACTTGACTTAGATTTTTTTTTACTTTCCTTCATGTCTGGTGATCCTCCAAAAATAAAGGAAGACACACGGAAACAAAAACGGACACGGATCACGGAACAACGGAACCCCTTTTTGCGGACAGCAGAAAAATACGGTTGTGTGCATGAGGCCTAAGGCCTCTTTTACACTACCGTTTTTTTTTTCGTTTTGCGGGCCGTTTTTTGCGTTCCATAAAAAAAACGGAATGTACTCCGTATGCATTCCGTTTCCGTATTTCCGTTCCGTTGAAAGATAGAACATGTCCTATTATTGCCTGCAAATCACGTTCCATGGATCCATTCAAGTCAATGGGTCCGCCAAAAAAAACGGAACACATACGGAAATGCTTCCGTTCCGTTTTTTTCTGAACCATTTATTGAAAAGGTTATACCCAGCCCAATTTTTTCTATGTAATTACTGTATATGCCATACGGAAAAACGGAACGGAAAAGGAACGGAAACAAAAAATCAGAACAACGGATCTGTGAAAAACGGACCGCAAAACACTGAAATAGCCATACGGTAGTTTGAAAGAGGCCTTACATAGTGGAAGAAACATGGTCCTCAGCAGCACAGAGGATTTCAGGAGATGAGATGAAGGATGGACTGCTTGTCAGCAGGGTCATCCTACGAGCAGGACATTATTTTTATATATATTTATTTATTTATTGCCCTGCTGTTCTCTCTGCAGCAGATATCGGTGAAATCCTCGCTCTTCGGCTACATGCACACGAACGCTGTTTGTTTCTGTACCCATTCCGTTTTGTTTTTTTGAGGATAGGATGCGGACCCATTCATTTGCCCTCCTCTTTATTTTGCACCATCTGATCTGGCAGAAGAGGTAATTGATCTCAGAATCACAATGTCCCATCAATAAAGACTAACGCTGAAGTCCACACGTGACCAGGAGAGGCCCCACACGTGACCTGCTCGCTCCTCCGATCACCCTCCAGAACATCCCGCTTGTGGATTTCCAGCCGCTCCAACCTTCGGCACTCCAGCTGTTGTGAAACTACAACTCCCAGCATGCTCCATAAATTTTTGTGGGCGTTCTGAGAAGAACAAAGCAAGTAAGCATGCTGGGAGTTGTAGTTTCATGACATCTGGAGTGCCGGAGGTTGCCTACCCCTGTTCTAGATTGTAGGATCAGGTGTCTAATACTCGATTAACCCTATGCACACCACACAGAATACGCTCTGATATACGGGCACAGGACGCTCCACCACTCCGGAACCTGACAAGCTGCAAAATCCAGAAGAGGGAAGCGGCAGAAGATCAGAGAATGAGCGCGTTACACTGCAGAGTGCAGACGAAGACGAGACAGTCGCCAAGTGTGAGAGACGTTACCTTAAAGCCTCATGCACACTACCGTTGTTTTATTCCGTGTCCATTGTGCTGTTTTTCGTGATTTTCTGCGGACCCATTGACTTTCAATAGGTCCATCAAAAAAATATAACCTGTCCTATTATTTTCGCGGAAACGGTTCGCGGACCCATTCAAGTCAATGGGACCGCTAAAAAAAACAGGAGGCACACAATATTGTCATCCGCATCAGTGTCCGTTTTTTTCCTATAATTTGCATGGCAAACCTGTCTTAGATTTTTTTTTTACTTTCCTTCATGTCTGGTGATCCTCCAAAAATAAAGGAAGACACACGGAAACGGATCACGGAACAACGGAACCCCATTTTGCGGAACAGAACACAACAGCGGTCGTGTGCATGAGGCCTAAAGGAGACTTTATTCTTGCAGAATGGAAAGCTCTGCCTCTCCCGCATACTTAGTTCTGGGGCTTATATGGCGCCAACATATTCCGCAGAGCGGTACAGAGACACTGCACACAGCAGCTCCCAGCTTAATTCTTAGATTCCTCTCCATTTTTTAAAATGTCTATCTAGCTGTAAACATGAAAGTCCCCATTCACAAAGAGCTAACGAGACGGACAAGCTGTGTACTTCTCACAGCAGAGGGTTTGTTACAGTGTTTAGAGTCTACAATCCTCTGATCTAACAGTGTGGAATCCAGAGTGATACAATGTATCAAAACAGGAAAATGGAACAAACCGAGAGACACTGGTGCTGCTGCTGATGGTTGTAGCTCAGAGCATTGCCTAGACTGGATACACTGTAACAAACCCTCAGCTGTAAGAAATATTAGGCTACCTCTGGATAGATAGTGAGTTGCTGACCTAGGTCTAGCTCATACAACGCTTGTGAAGAGAGAAAGAGAGAGAGATCTGATATAAAGTTATAGGACAGGTACGAGTGAGCAGTATGCCTCAATGTTCACTGTGAATATTTCCATTCACCAACACCAAGCAAAGATATTAAAATAATAGGAAATTCAAAGTTGACTAGAAAGTTACAGAACTTTTAATTCAACAATTATATTTCTGATCACCTGCAGTACCACTTTTCACCACCAGTAGCCACAAATCTTCAAAGAGGCCAATGGAACAGCGCCCCCCTCTAGGAGAGCAACTGCAGAGGATTAAAGGCTATGCAATGTCCGGCTCCTGCTATTAGTGAACACTGCCCTCGTACGGATCCACCACAAGGTTTTAGAGGGAATGTGTTTGCAGTCGCCGGCTATCATTAGTTCGCACTTCGAGGGGATCCATTCAGGATTTCGTCATTCTATACTGCATATGCTTTCTGTCTGCGCCAAATCACTTCAGAGGAAAACGCGGCGATGACGAAAGGTTAGGGCTAAACAATTTAGAAAATAAATAAAAATGCAACGGCTCGATCACCTGCAAGAAGAGAAATGCGACAACACAAAAATAAGAAAACTTCTGGAGACATCTGATCAAGGAAATTGCTACTAAAATTCCATTAATTATATTGTGAGAAATGTAACATGAAAGTCATTTGGTCTTATTTTTGATTCTTGCAGTACAACATTCCACCACAGGTGGCAGCAAATCCTGAAAGACACTGATGTAACAGCGCCCCCAGCTGTCAAGGCAAAGTCAGATAAAACAAAGACTCCTCAGCTGATATAAAACCTCTCGGAGAGAAGCTGTTAACAGCTGGCGCTCCGCCCCTTCGTTTCAGCATTCAATGGCGGTCTCCGCGCCCTCCCCTCGCCGATCACTAGGATATAGCAGAAGATAGTTCAATTCATTATTTCCACAAACAGGAGACTATTACATCACAAGGAGAAAAAAACGGAAGGTAAACCGACCGCCCGCGGTGCCATTCCTGACCCTCCACACGATAAAAGTCATTAAAAATGTCTCCTTCAGTCCAAACATAAGACGACTCCAGACACGGCACACAAGGAAGGACGCATTAACTAACCCCACAGTGCAGCAATCATCTCCCTCCCTTATCTGACAGCACCTTCATATTCACCGCCATCGCCCCACGAATGTCGCCCCTTGTGCCCAAAATTATACAAATAACTTACACCAGTCTGGAGGGATTCTCATTAGTCACCGAGATTTTACTGGTTTTGTTCCATTAGGAAAAATTTTAAGATTCAAATGGGATAAAAATCTAACACAGCTACAGAGCTGCAATCACAATTCTGCTGGTTGTGAAACAAACAGACACATAACAGCTGAGCTGATTGCAGGAGGCCGAGGGCTCCCAACACAGAAGAGCGAATGCAGCTGTGAAGTATAACTCAGGATCAGTACAGGATAAGTAATGTATGTACACAGTGACTGCACCAGCAGAATAGTGACTGCAGCTCTGGAGTATAATACAGGATGTAACTCAGGATCAGTACAGGATAAGTAATGTATGTACACAGTGACTGCACCAGCAGAATAGTGAGTGCAGCCCTGGAGTATAATACAGCATGTAACTCAGGATCAGTACAGATAAGTAATGTATGTACACAGTGACTGCACCAGCAGAATAGTGAGTGCAGCTCTGGAGGATAATGCAGGATGTAACTCAGGATCAGTACAGGATAAGTAATGTATGTACACAGTGACTGCACCAGCAGAATAGTGAGTGCAGCTCTGGAGTATAATACAGGATGTGACTCAGGATCAGTACAGGATAAGTAATGTATGTACACAGTGACTGCACCAGCAGAATAGTGAGTGCAGCTCTGGAGTATAAAACAGGATGTAACTCAGGATCAGTACAGGATAAGTAATGTATGTACACAGTGACTGCACCAGCAGAATAGTGAGTTCAGCTCTGGAGTATAATACAAGATGTAACTCAGGCTCAGTACAGGATAAGTAATGTATGCACACAGTGACTGCACCAGCAGAATAGTGAGTTCAGCTCTGGAGTATAATACAGGATGTAACTCAGGCTCAGTACAGGATAAGTAATGTATGTACACAGTGACTGCACCAGCAGAATAGTGAGTGCAGCTCTGGAGTATAATACAGGATGTAACTCAGGATCAGTACATGATAAGTAATGTATGTACACAGTGACTGTACCAGCAGAATAGTGAGTGCAGCTCTGGAGTATAATACAGGATGTAACTCAGGATCAGTACAGGATAAGTAATGTATGTACATAGTGACTGCACCAGCAGAATAGTGAGTGCAGCTCTGGAGTATAATACAGGATGTAACTCAGGCTCAGTACAGGATATGTAATGTATGTACACAGTGACTGCACCAGCAGAATAGTGAGTGCAGCTCTGGGGTATAATACAGGATGTAACTCAGGATCAGTACAGGATACGTAATGTATGTACACAGTGACCACCAGCAGAATAGTGAGTGCAGCTCTGGAGTATAATACAGGATGTAACTCAGGATCAGTACAGGATAAGTAATGTATGTACACAGTGACTGCACCAGCAGAATAGTGAGTGCAGCTCTGGAGTATAATACACGATGTAACTCAGGGTCAGTACAGGATAAGTAATGTATGTACACAGTGACTGCACCAGCAGAATACTGAGTGCAGCTCTGGAGTATAATACAGGATGTAACTCAGGCTCAGTACAGGATAAGTAATGTCAGGTACAGGGTGGATTTAATTTAAATCAAACTGATTTAAATCACTAGTCAGTAAGGCTTGATTTAAATCATAGTTTTCTACATAAAGACTAATTCTTGCTGGTGTAACTTATAATATGCAAGTAGATGAAGATTTTCAGAATAACAACTTTTCATATTAGTTTGAATATGTTGATTCTGCATTCAAAGGTTTGTAGAAGTTTGGATTAGGACTCATGTACACGACCGTTGTGTGCATCCGTGGCCGTTGTGCCGTTTTCCGGTTTTTTTCGCGGACCCATTGACTTTCAATGGGTCAGTGGAAAAATCTGAAAATGCACCGTTTGGCAGCCGCATCCGTGATCCGTGTTTCCTGGCCGTGAAAAAAATATGACCTGTCCTATTTTTTTCACGGCCAACGGTTCACGGACCCATTCAAGTCAATGGGTCCGTGAAAAATCACGGATGCACACAAGATTGCCATCCGCGTCCGTGATCCGTGTCCGTTTTTTCCTATCATTTCAATGGCAAACTTGACTTAGATTTTTTTTTTCATTTTTCATGTCCGTGGATCCTCCAAAAATCAAGGAAAACCCACGGACGAAAAAACGGTCACGGATCACGGACCTACGGACCCCGTTTTTGCGGTCCTTAAAAAAAAACGGTCGTGTGCATGAGGCCTTAAGGTATTTTTCTCAACTCTGTTCATGTTATAACATTGTTGCTGTGAAGAAGAGGCCTGTGATCTCTGCTGAGTCAAATTCAGTTTTGAGAACTGAAAAAGTAAACCAAGCATCTGTGATAATATCTTGTAGGCAAAGAAACTGCCCAATAATCTTACAAAAACCTCTGGAAGAGCCGGACATTGTGAATGGATTCATGGAATTTCTTTACCAAAAAAAGTTAAACATATAGAAACCTAGAATGTGTCGGCAGATAAGAAAAAAAATTAAACAGCCTTATTCTACATAATTAAAAAACAAATCTTTATTTAATGATGGAATAACCTTTGGATGGTAATATATTTTCCTCAAAAAGCATTTTATATAAAAAAAAAAAATCTGATTTAAATAAAAAAAAAGCATTTTTTTTAAAAAAATCATAAATTTTTATCCACCCTGGTCAGGTATGCAGCCTGCAGGATGGTGATGAGAAGTGACATACATGTTTTATACTATGATGACTCTATAACTGATGTATGGATACTGGCGGACACAGTCATGTGATATGATGGTGCTATTATTACGCAGCAGCGGTAGATGAGGATACAGATCGGAGATATCAGACAGACGGGTGATTAAACATCATCTCCCATATTATACAATCCCCCGAACCATCCTCTGACCAGCAGGTGAGCCTGCGGGCCAGAGGAGCAGGATAGCCTGCGGGCCAGAGGAGCAGGATAGCCTGCGGGCCAGAGGAGCAGGATAGCCTGCGGGCCAGAGGAGCAGGATAGCCTGCGGGCCAGAGGAGCAGGATAGCCTGCAGGCCAGAGGAGCAGGATAGCCTGCAGGCCAGAGGAGCAGGATAGCCTGCAGGCCAGAGGAGCAGGATAGCCTGCAGGCCAGAGGAGCAGGATAGCCTGCAGGTCAGAGGAGCAGGATAGCCTGCAGGAATATACCCCCGCTGTGACGCAGCCCCCCCTACTCATGTGATGGAGGCACGTTACAGGACAGAACTTTGCGCCTCCATCACATGAGCAAGAATTCAGCAAGGGAAGATCTTCCTGACTGACAGCAAGCAGAGATCTTGAATACAGAGAAGAACTGATCAAGTATATTTGGGAAGGCCTGACGACCAGCTATCATGTGAGGTGCCCTGACTCTCCCCAGAAGACAGAAGGACTGGCCATGCTGGATTTCAGCATGCTCGATCCTCTCTCTGGTTGGCAGAGAAGTTTGACAGCAGTTTATTCTCCTTTTCCTATTGAGAACACATGCATACTCGGCCATGTTCAGTGTGCAGCTGCACGGAAGGGGGCATATTGAAGGTTATTCCACCAATGACCATCAATCAGGGTACTTCCGATTGATCGGCATTTATTGCTTCAGTTGTCCTGTTGTGTAATTTTTTTCCCTGTTCATGCAGAGCTTCCTGGTTCATTGTGGACTTCATGCGGGCTCTGGAAAGCCGGGCTACAGCCCCTGCGAGTTCCATTCTGCAGCCATTAGTGCTGGTAATATTATAAAGCTTCGGGGGCTTGTAATCACAGGGGCTTCAGATGCTGCAAGGCACAAGTTTCATCCGCACGTTTCGCGCATCATGTGATCGCCAGCATTTCCACCCTGACGATTCCTGCTGTAAAGTCAGCGAGCCGGTGCCAGCGACACGGCAGCACCTGCGAGCACAGGCTGTCAGTCGGGGGCACGCAGCCCCCCGGGCCCTCGGGATGCAGCTGCCGGGTAGGGAAGCAGTTGGAAGTGCCGCTCACTTCATCCCTCAGGGGGATCGTTCCGACTTCACCGATTAACAGAAGACGCCTGCTGCGAGACGGCCAACAGGGCGGAGCTGCCAGAGGGGGAAGGAGCCTGACAGACGACATCAGAGAGGGGTCATCTACACCCCACTGTACAGTGAAGACTTCCGCAACTTCCCAATCCACCGTACACTTACTTTAAATCCTCACCGTTATCAAGACCCCTGATTGGTGTCAGTGAATGGAAACATTCTTTGTTTTTTATCAAGAGACTGACAACCCCTTCACACCTAGTCCTGCCCTTATAGCTGAGGGATGGCTACAATGTATCTTCCTGGCTGATACATTGTAACAAGCCCTCATTACAATGGTTATGTTTTGTGCAGGAGCTTGCTGCATGGTAATCGCTGTGATATATCAGTAACTATTTAGGCAAACTCCATCATGTTACAAAAAAAAAGAAAAAGATACATTTTACGTTTTTTTGTTTTTTTGCACAAATTATTCATATGGGCGACACAGCTTTCATCCTCTGGGGTCACCCAGCTTTCCACAAACCCTGAGTGGCTCATTGCACTGCACTGGTCTGTACAGCTGCACACTGCCTCTCTGTCAGTCTTCACTGTACCAGTATACTATTCATGAACCAGGCGGCTCAGGATGAACCTCACTGTTTCCAAACCTGGATATGCATAATGAACTTTGGCGCAGCATTGATACAAGCTAAACGCACCGGCGTCCGTTGGTGGCTGCACTAGATTTACACCTATGAGCTGGTAAAGGAAATGCAAAACTAATTAGTGAAGTTAAGTTGAAAATGGTATAAACAAGCGCGGTTATTATTCATCCCATCCGGCGGCGCGAATGTGGGAGGACGCGCTAAATGATAAATTAAGCATGAACGGCTTTAATCAGTAAACTGAACATGTTAGCGAGAGGCCTGCATTTGTAATTAGTATCTGCGGCCACAGGAGAGTGACTCTTTTATAACGGTGACAGGAAATTGATCAGTTTAAGTCGCCATGGCAACCGGCATCCTCCCTCGTATCTCTTCCCCTGGCGTTTTCAGTCGGCCGCGCTGCATCCATGTTTAGAAACACATTTGTGAGCGGCGCAGGGAAAACTGCTCAATAATGCAGAATCAGCGCGGCGCCCAAATGTCAGAAGCGCCACGTTAGGACAAACGGACAGATACGGGACGCAAAACTACACGGGAAATTATTTCTCTTTTTTTGGGACAAACCCTTTTATGTTGTTGTTTAAAACAGACAGAAAACAAAAGGGCCAAATGCAAATGGAGGTACGAGGCCGTCAACATCATAATGGGTCGTAATGACGGATGATTTATGAGATCACGCCATGGAAACCGCATCGCCGCCAACCTGTGGTTATCACGGAGACTTCAGAGCGATCGATCACACAATATTAACTGTTCATTAACTGAGGATGAATCCATGAAAATTACAGAAAGCGACGGAAGTTTACAGAATTTAGACTTTATTATATTTATTATTTTTTTATGTATTTATTATAGGTTTTATCATTTATTCTAAATAATTTATTTCATACGGACACCACGGTGGATGGTGAACCATCGAATATCTAAACATACACAGCGCTGTTCGGGCGGGAAGGGGGTCCGGATGTAGGATATTACAGGTTAATAAGGTCACAGTCATCATACCGGCTCCAGAAAGTCCAGAAACTGTGAAATTTATTAAAATTAGAAAATATTGTAGAAACCAAGAAACTTTCTGCCAGCTCGTCACAGCAATCCTTTCCTTATGAAATATTTGTATATTTTTGTAGACACGACTTAAAAAAAAAAATATATATATATAAAAATAAGGAATAGGATTTCTGCATCAGGCCTCACACACCAGGGCCCAGGTGCACAACACCTTCTATAAAGCTGCCCACAAGGGGGAGCCAAACAGCACAGGCCCCGCCCCTAAGAGCAGAGCACAGGGTCCTAACACCAGACCCTCTGCTGGAAAACAGGCCACCCAAGAGATGAAGCTAAAGAAAGGGATAATGCTATTACAAGAGTATATCATGTTATATTGTTATAAGTAGGTACAATAGTGTATATTGGTATAGAGCAGGCAGGAGGATACACTGTTATATTAAAGGGGCGAATATCATATCACAGGGCAGTAAGGGAGATACAATGTTATTCTATTATAGGTGAGATTAAATATTAGGGAGTAGAGAGCAGAACACACAGCTACAGAAGAGCGGGAGGCTACACTGTTACATTACTACGGGAGGATGCACTGTTACACTACTACGGGAGGCTACACTGTTACACTACTACGGGAGGCTACACTGTTACACTACTACGGGAGGCTACACTGTTACATTACTACGGGAGGCGACACTGTTACATTACTACGGGAGGAGACACTGTTACATTACTACGGGGGGCTACACTGTTACACTACTACGGGAGGCTACACTGTTACACTACTACGGGAGGCTGCACTGTTACATTACTACGGGAGGCTACACTGTTACATTACTACGGGAGGAGACACTGTTACATTACTACGGGAGGCTACACTGTTACACTACTACGGGAGGCTACACTGTTACATTACTACGGGAGGCGACACTGTTACATTACTACGGGAGGCGACACTGTTACATTACTACGGGAGGCTACACTGTTACATTACTACGGGAGGAGACACTGTTACATTACTACGGGAGGCTACACTGTTACATTACTACGGGAGGCTACACTGTTACATTACTACGGGAGGAGACACTGTTACATTACTACGGGAGGAGACACTGTTACATTACTACGGGAGGCTACACTGTTACATTACTACGGGAGGCGACACTGTTACATTACTACGGGAGGAGACACTGTTACATTACTACGGGAGGCTACACTGTTACATTACTACGGGGGGCTACACTGTTACACTACTACGGGAGGCTACACTGTTACACTACTACGGGAGGCTGCACTGTTACATTACTACGGGAGGCTACACTGTTACATTACTACGGGAGGAGACACTGTTACATTACTACGGGAGGCGACACTGTTACACTACTACGGGAGGCGACACTGTTACATTACTACGGGAGGCGACACTGTTACATTACTACGGGAGGCTACACTGTTACATTACTACGGGGGGCTACACTGTTACACTACTACGGGAGGCTACACTGTTACACTACTACGGGAGGCTGCACTGTTACATTACTACGGGAGGCTACACTGTTACATTACTACGGGAGGAGACACTGTTACATTACTACGGGAGGCGACACTGTTACACTACTACGGGAGGCGACACTGTTACATTACTACGGGAGGCGACACTGTTACATTACTACGGGAGGCTACACTGTTACATTACTACGGGAGGCTACACTGTTACATTACTACGGGAGGCTACACTGTTACACTACTACGGGAGGCGACACTGTTACATTACTACGGGAGGAGACACTGTTACATTACTACGGGAGGCTACACTGTTACATTACTACGGGGGGCTACACTGTTACACTACTACGGGAGGCTACACTGTTACACTACTACGGGAGGCTGCACTGTTACATTACTACGGGAGGCTACACTGTTACATTACTACGGGAGGAGACACTGTTACATTACTACGGGAGGCTACACTGTTACACTACTACGGGAGGCGACACTGTTACATTACTACGGGAGGCGACACTGTTACATTACTACGGGAGGCGACACTGTTACATTACTACGGGAGGCTACACTGTTACACTACTACGGGAGGAGACACTGTTACACTACTACGGGAGGCTACACTGTTACATTACTACGGGAGGCTACACTGTTACATTACTACGGGAGGCTACACTGTTACACTACTACGGGAGGCTACACTGTTACACTACTACGGGAGGCGACACTGTTACATTACTACGGGAGGAGACACTGTTACATTACTACGGGAGGAGACACTGTTACATTACTACGGGAGGAGACACTGTTACATTACTACGGGAGGAGACACTGTTACATTACTACGGGAGGAGACACTGTTACATTACTACGGGAGGAGACACTGTTACACTACTACGGGAGGCGACACTGTTACATTACTACGGGAGGCGACACTGTTACATTACTACGGGAGGCTACACTGTTACACTACTACGGGAGGCTACACTGTTACATTACTACGGGAGGCTACACTGTTACACTACTACGGGGGGCTACACTGTTACACTACTACGGGGGGCTACACTGTTACACTACTACGGGAGGCTACACTGTTACACTACTACGGGAGGCTACACTGTTACATTACTACGGGAGGCTACACTGTTACATTACTACGGGAGGCTACACTGTTACATTACTACGGGAGGCTACACTGTTACATTACTACGGGAGGCTACACTGTTACATTACTACGGGAGGCTACACTGTTACATTACTACGGGAGGCTACACTGTTACATTACTACGGGAGGCTACACTGTTACATTACTACGGGAGGCTACACTGTTACATTACTACGGGAGGCTACACTGTTACATTACTACGGGAGGCTACACTGTTACATTACTACGGGAGGAGACACTGTTACACTACTACGGGAGGCTACACTGTTACATTACTACGGGAGGCTACACTGTTACACTACTACGGGAGGCTACACTGTTACATTACTACGGGAGGCGACACTGTTACATTACTACGGGAGGCGACACTGTTACATTACTACGGGAGGAGACACTGTTACATTACTACGGGAGGAGACACTGTTTACGACGGGAGGAGACACTGTTACATTACTACGGGAGGAGACACTGTTACATTACTACGGGAGGAGACACTGTTACATTACTACGGGAGGCGACACTGTTACATTACTACGGGAGGCTACACTGTTACATTACTACGGGAGGAGACACTGTTACATTACTACGGGAGGAGACACTGTTACATTACTACGGGAGGAGACACTGTTACATTACTACGGGAGGAGACACTGTTACATTACTACGGGAGGAGACACTGTTACATTACTACGGGAGGCTACACTGTTACATTACTACGGGAGGCGACACTGTTACATTACTACGGGAGGCTACACTGTTACATTACTACGGGAGGCGACACTGTTACATTACTACGGGAGGCGACACTGTTACATTACTACGGAGGCTACACTGTTACATTACTACGGGAGGAGACACTGTTACACTACTACGGGAGGCGACACTGTTACATTACTACGGGAGGCTACACTGTTACATTACTACGGGAGGCTACACTGTTACACTACTACGGGAGGCTACACTGTTACACTACTACGGGAGGCTACACTGTTACACTACTACGGGAGGAGACACTGTTACATTACTACGGGAGGAGACACTGTTACATTACTACGGGAGGCTACACTGTTACATTACTACGGGAGGCTACACTGTTACACTACTACGGGAGGCTACACTGTTACATTACTACGGGAGGCGACACTGTTACATTACTACGGGAGGAGACACCGTTACATTACTACGGGAGGAGACACTGTTACATTACTACGGGAGGAGACACTGTTACATTACTACGGGAGGAGACACTGTTACATTACTACGGGAGGAGACACTGTTACATTACTACGGGAGGAGACACTGTTACATTACTACGGGAGGCTACACTGTTACATTACTACGGGAGGCGACACTTACATTACTACGGGAGGCGACACTGTTACATTACTACGGGAGGCTACACTGTTACATTACTACGGGAGGAGACACTGTTACATTACTACGGGAGGAGACACTGTTACATTACTACGGGAGGAGACACTGTTACACTACTACGGGAGGCTACACTGTTACACTACTACGGGAGGCTACACTGTTACACTACTACGGGAGGCTACACTGTTACACTACTACGGGAGGCTACACTGTTACACTACTACGGGAGGCTACACTGTTACACTACTACGGGAGGCTACACTGTTACACTACTACGGGAGGATACACTGTTACACTACTACGGGAGGATACACTGTTACATTACTACGGGAGGATACACTGTTACATTACTACGGGAGGCTACACTGTTACATTACTACGGGGGGCTACACTGTTACACTACTACGGGGGGCTACACTGTTACACTACTACGGGGGGCTACACTGTTACACTACTACGGGGGGCTACACTGTTACACTACTACGGGGGGCTACACTGTTACACTACTACGGGGGGCTACACTGTTACACTACTACGGGGGGCTACACTGTTACACTACTACGGGGGGCTACACTGTTACACTACTACGGGGGGCTACACTGTTACACTACTACGGGAGGAGACACTGTTACATTACTACGGGAGGCTACACTGTTACATTACTACGGGAGGCTACACTGTTACATTACTAAGGGAGGCTACACTGTTACATTACTACGGGAGGAGACACTGTTACATTACTACGGGAGGCTACACTGTTACATTACTACGGGAGGCGACACTGTTACATTACTACGGGAGGCGACACTGTTACATTACTACGGGAGGAGACACTGTTACATTACTACGGGAGGAGACACTGTTACATTACTACGGGAGGAGACACTGTTACATTACTACGGGAGGAGACACTGTTACATTACTACGGGAGGAGACACTGTTACATTACTACGGGAGGAGACACTGTTACATTACTACGGGAGGAGACACTGTTACATTACTACGGAGGAGGACACTGTACATTACTACGGGAGGAGACACTGTTACATTACTACGGGAGGAGACACTGTTACATTACTACGGGAGGAGACACTGTTACATTACTACGGGAGGAGACACTGTTACATTACTACGGGAGGAGACACTGTTACATTACTACGGGAGGAGACACTGTTACATTACTACGGGAGGAGACACTGTTACATTACTACGGGAGGAGACACTGTTACATTACTACGGGAGGAGACACTGTTACATTACTACGGGAGGAGACACTGTTACATTACTACGGGAGGAGACACTGTTACATTACTACGGGAGGAGACACTGTTACATTACTACGGGAGGAGACACTGTTACATTACTACGGGAGGATGCACTGTTACATTACTACAGGAGGATACACTGTTAGGGCTGGCACTATAGGGGAGCTAGCACTATAGGGGGGCTGGCACTATAGGGGGCTAGCACTATGGGGGGGCTGGCACTATGGTGGGATCTGGCACTATTGGGGGGATCTGGCACAATATGGGGGGCACCATGGGGGAGAGGAGCACTATGGGGGTATCTTGGGGCTCTAAAGTGGATTTTTTTTAAATTATTGGCACATTCTGGGGGGCACTATAGGGGAGAGCAGCACTATGGGGCATCTGGTGTTACTATAGGGGCATTATTTGGGGGCACTATGGGGAAGTGGGGGCTCTAAAGGGGCCTTTTGTATTGGAACATTATGGGGGGCACTATGGCATTTGGTGGCACTAAGGGGGCATTTTTTACTGGCACATTATGGGAGGCACTATAGGGGAGAGCAGAACTATGAGGCATTATTTTGGGGCACTATGGGGGAGTGGAGCACTATTGGGGCATATGGTGGCACTAAGAAGGGGCATTTTTTTACTGGCACATTGTGGGGGAGAGGAGCACTATAGGGGCATCTGCTGGGGCACTAAGGGGCATTTTTTACTGGCATATTATGGGGGACACTATGGGGGAAGGGGGAGAGGAGCACTATGAGGGCATTTACTGGGGCACTATATAGGGGTATTTTATACTGGCATACATTATGGAGACATTAGCTCAACTACGGGCACTAAGCAGGGGTATTTCATGTACTGTCATATTATAAGGAGAATTAGTACTACTAGGGGGTATTATGGGGAGCTTTACTACTACTGGGGGGCTATGAGGAACATGATTACTAGGGCACTAAAGGGGCATTATTACTACTAAGTGTGCTCTGGCAGAGAATTATTTCTATTGGTGGGATTTTAAGGGGCTCTGTTACTTTGGGGGGCACTCTGGCATAGTATCAGCTTAGCACAATTATTTTTGGGGGACATTATCTTTATACTATTAGTGTCTGGGCGCAGTTATTTTTTAGAGCACTGTGTGCCAATAATTGTTTAAGGGGGCACTATCTGTGTGGTAGTAGTATTTCCAGCGGGACTGTTTCTGCAGTATAGTATTGGGGGCACTATCTGTGTGGTAGTAGTATTTCCAGCGGGACTGTTTCTGCAGTATAGTATTGGGGGCACAGCGGGCACAGTATTGGGGGCACTATCTGTGTGGTAGTATTTCCAGGGGGACTGTTTCTGCAGTATAGTATTGGGGGCACAGCGGGCACAGTATTGGGGGCACTATCTGTGTGGTAGTAGTATTTCCAGCGGGACTGTTTCTGCAGTATAGTATTGGGGGCACAGTATTGGGGGCACTATCTGTGTGGTAGTAGTATTTCCAGGGGGACTGTTTCTGCAGTATAGTATTGGGGGCACAGCGGGCACAGTATTGGGGGCACTATCTGTGTGGTAGTAGTATTTCCAGCGGGACTGTTTCTGCAGTATAGTATTGGGGGCACAGCGGGCACAGTATTGGGGGCACTATCTGTGTGGTAGTAGTATTTCCAGGGGGACTGTTTCTGCAGTATAGTATTGGGGGCACAGCGGGCACAGTATTGGGGGCACTATCTGTGTGGTAGTAGTATTTCCAGCGGGACTGTTTCTGCAGTATAGTATTGGGGGCACAGCGGGCACAGTATTGGGGGCACTATCTGTGTGGTAGGAGTATTTCCAGGGGGACTGTTTCTGCAGTATAGTATTGGGGGTGGCAGAAAAGGGTGTTCAGAAGATGTGAAGATGATGGAAATGTGGGAAACTAATGTCTGTTTGTTAATCTCTGCAGAGACGGGAGATGCTGAAAAATCATCATGGCGGTCTGGTCTGAATGGAGAAGATGAGGAAAGAGAACGTCTACAACAAAGGTGACATCACTGGATGGAAGAGGTAGGGGGCGCTGTGTAGGAGAGGAGATGCTCAGGCTCCTTCCCCTGCCATTTGCAGAAGGAGGATTCAGAGCTGGGTGAGGACGACCAAGGGGGCAGCAGGCCACGGGCGGGTGACAGATGGTGGGGGAACCACAGGCCTTGAGCAGGATCGGGGAGGGAGGAGATCGGAGGAGCTTCCTGGCTGTAGATTGTATAATGTGAAGCAGCCAGGACAGACCCCCCCTCTCCGTATGATGTGTAGAGACCGGCCGCAACTATAGAATGTCAGCGGTACAGTGTTTGTTGGGAGTGGCCTATTATATGTAGGAGGGGCTTTAATAATGGGCGGGGCTAAAATGGGCCACTTTACTGGATTTGCCCCCCAGGACTAAGGCTGCCAGCCCTCCCCTGACTGTTACATTACTACGGGAGGCTACACTGTTACATTACTACGGGAGGCTACACTGTTACATTACTACGGGAGGCGACACTGTTACATTACTACGGGAGGCGACACTGTTACATTACTACGGGAGGCGACACTGTTACATTACTACGGGAGGCGACACTGTTACATTACTACGGGAGGCTGCACTGTTACATTACTACGGGAGGCTGCACTGTTACATTACTACGGGAGGCGACACTGTTACATTACTACGGGAGGCTACACTGTTACATTACTACGGGAGGCTACACTGTTACATTACTACGGGAGGCTGCACTGTTACATTACTACGGGAGGAGACACTGTTACATTACTACGGGAGGAGACACTGTTACATTACTACGGGAGGCGACACTGTTACACTACTACGGGAGGCTACACTGTTACACTACTACGGGAGGAGACACTGTTACATTACTACGGGAGGAGACACTGTTACATTACTACGGGAGGCTACACTGTTACATTACTACGGGAGGCGACACTGTTACATTACTACGGGAGGCTACACTGTTACATTACTACGGGAGGCTACACTGTTACATTACTACGGGAGGAGACACTGTTACATTACTACGGGAGGAGACACTGTTACATTACTACGGGAGGCGACACTGTTACATTACTACGGGAGGCGACACTGTTACATTACTACGGGAGGCTACACTGTTACATTACTACGGGAGGCTACACTGTTACATTACTACGGGAGGCGACACTGTTACATTACTACGGGAGGCTACACTGTTACATTACTACGGGAGGCTACACTGTTACATTACTACAGGAGGATACACTGTTACATTACTACAGGAGGCGACACTGTTACATTACTACGGGAGGATACACTGTTACATTACTACGGGAGGCGACACTGTTACATTACTACGGGAGGAGACACTGTTACATTACTACGGGAGGCTACACTGTTACATTACTACGGGAGGCTACACTGTTACATTACTACGGGAGGCTACACTGTTACATTACTACGGGAGGCGACACTGTTACATTACTACGGGAGGAGACACTGTTACATTACTACGGGAGGAGACACTGTTACATTACTACGGGAGGAGACACTGTTACATTACTACGGGAGGAGACACTGTTACATTACTACGGGAGGAGACACTGTTACATTACTACGGGAGGCTACACTGTTACATTACTACGGGAGGCTACACTGTTACATTACTACGGGAGGCTACACTGTTACATTACTACGGGAGGCTACACTGTTACATTACTACGGGAGGAGACACTGTTACATTACTACGGGAGGAGACACTGTTACATTACTACGGGAGGCTACACTGTTACATTACTACAGGAGGCTACACTGTTACATTACTACAGGAGGATACAATGTTACATTACTACGGGAGGCTACACTGTTACATTACTACAGGAGGCTACACTGTTACATTACTACAGGAGGATACAATGTTACATTACTACGGGAGGCTACACTGTTACATTACTACGGGAGGATACACTGTTACATTACTACGGGAGGCTACACTGTTACATTACTACGGGAGGAGACACTGTTACATTACTACAGGAGGATACACTGTTACATTACTACAGGAGGATACACTGTTACATTATTACGGGAGGACACATTGTGTACATTTCTTTACATAACAGAGGGCATACCTCCTGCCGCCCTGGTGTATCTGATACCCCCCGGTGATGAGCGGGGACCAGGATCTGGCGTCACACTGATAACTCAGGTTTATAAGGAGGATCTGGTCCCTTTAACAGACGATTAAATGTATCGTGCAGAATGGCGCATTATTATGCCAGCCGAGGCCCCGGGATCTTAGTATTCACAGGATTATGGTAATTAAGCCGCCTTCACTTAGGGTGATGTGACACTTGCTTGACTATAATGTCACTCCACTTAATGTCTGTGTAAACAATATTATCTTCGTCACTCGGCATTACATTTCCAACCGAGAGCAGAATTACAAGGTCAAAGTGGACGGCGATGCAGGTAATTCTGCAAATACACACAGTGTGAGATCTGTCAGTCTAGGGGCAGATTGAACAAGACCAGCGGGGGGTCTACACACCGACGACGAAATAGGTTTGGCTGGAACGGCCCTTTATCATCGGGGAAACCTTCATGGGGTAAAGAAATTGAAGTAACAGAACCAAGTCTCCCTCTCCGACGGCGCGGTGCGAGAACGCTTCCCACAAGTCACTTCCTCTGAAGATTTACACAACGGCAACAACCATTTCTAATATTTCCATTTCCCAATATATGTCCAGCAGAGGATCCTGTTCACACTGCAGCTGCATCAGAAGAGCAAAGAGGGAAATAACTACATACTATATACACTACACATGTATACTGTTACATAAGGATCCCTTTAATAATTCATGGTGTGTGGCGAGGATCGCATAGCACCGTGTTAGCCTGCAAAAACAATGCGATGTTGAATACTTTTGCGTTAATAAAAGTATTAAGGGAGTAATATCTTTATAGGCTAAACAGAAAAAACATATAATGTATTGCAGATTTCAGAGCACAAAGGCTCCTTCTTCAGGCGCAATTACAAATAAAAGACTGAGAAACAGGCCCAAAACTAGGATGATAGAGCAAAACATCTACAGCCAGGTCCATAAGTATTGGGACATGGACACAATTGTAACATTTTTGGCTCTATACACCACCACAATGGATGCGAGATGAAGCGAACAAGATGTGCTTTACCCGCAGACTGTCAGCTTTACCCGCAGACTGTCGGCTTTACCCGCAGACTGTCGGCTTTACCCGCAGACTGTCGGCTTTACCCGCAGACTGTCGGCTTTACCCGCAGACTGTCGGCTTTACCCGCAGACTGTCGGCTTTACCCGCAGACTGTCGGCTTTACCCGCAGACTGTCGGCTTTACCCGCAGACTGTCGGCTTTACCCGCAGACTGTCGGCTTTACCTGCAGACTGTCAGCTTTTCCTGCAGACTGTCAGCTTTACCCGCAGACTGTCAGCTTTACCCGCAGACTGTCAGCTTTACCCGCAGACTGTCGGCTTTACCCGCAGACTGTCGGCTTTACCTGCAGACTGTCAGCTGTAATCTGAGGGGATTTACATCCAGATCAGGGGAACGGTGCAGGAATTACAGCAGTTTGCATATGTGCCTCCCACTTGTTACAGGACCAAAAGTAATGGGACAATTGTCTTCTCGGCTGTTCCATGGCCGGTGTGTGTTATTCCCTCATTACCCCAATTACAATGAGCAGATAAAAGGTCCAGAGGTCATTTCCAGTCTGCTATCTGCATTTGGAATCTGTTGCTGTCAACTCTCAAGATGAGACCAAAGAGCGGTCACCATCAGTGAAGCCATCATTAGGCTGAAAAACACAACAACCCCATCAGAGAGATAGCAAAAACATCAGGCGCGGCCAAAATAACTGTTTGGAACATTCTTACACAGAAGGAACGCAGCGGTGATCCAGCAACACCAAAGACCCGGAAGACCACGGAAAACACCTGTGGTGGATGAGCGAAGAATTCTTTCCCTGGTGAAGAAAACGCCCTTCACAACAGTTGGCCAGATCAAGAACACTCTCCAGGAGGTAGGTGTATGTGTGTCAAAGTCAGCAATCAGGAGAAGACTTCACCAGAATACAGAGGGTTCACCACAAGATGGAAACCATTGGTGAGCCTCAAAAACAGGAAGGCCAGATTAGAATTTGCCAAATGACATCTACAAAAGCCTTCACAGTTCTGGAACAACATCCTATGGACAGATGAGACCAAGATCAACTTGTACCAGAGTGATGGGAAGAGAAGAGTATGGAGAAGGAAAGGAGCTGCTCATGGTCCCAAGCATGCCGCCTCATCAGTGAAGCATGGTGGTGGTAGAGTCATGGCGTGGGCATGTATGGCGGCCAATGGAACTGCTTCTCTTGTATTTATTGATGATGTGACTGCTGACAAAAGCAGCAGGATGGATTCTGAAGTGTTTCGGGCAAAATTATCTGCTCATATTCAGCCCAATGCTTCAGAACTCATTGGACGGCGCTTCACAATGCAGATGGACAATGACCCAAAGCATACTGCAAAAGCAACCAAAGAGTTTAAGGGAAAGAAGTGGAATGTTCTGAAATGGCCGAGTCAATCACCGGACCTGAATCCGATTGAGCATTTCACTTGCTGAAGACAAAACTGAAGGGAAAATGCCCCAAGAACCAGCAGGAGCTGAAGACAGTGGCAGTAGAGGCCGGGCAGAGCGTCACCAGGGATGAGACCAGCGTCTGGTGATGTCTATGCGTTCCAGACTTCAGGCTGTAACTGACTGCAAAGGATTTGCAACCAAGTATTAAAAAGGGAAAGTTTGATTTATGATTATTATTCTGTCCCATTACTTCTGGTCCCTTAACAAGTGGGAGGCACAGATGCAAACTGCTGTAATTCCTGCACCGTTCACCTGATTTGGATGTAAATACCTCAGATTACAGCCGACAGTCTGCAGGTAGAGCCGACAGTCTGCGGGTAGAGCCGACAGTCTGCGGGTAGAGCCGACAGTCTGCGGGTAGAGCCGACAGTCTGCGGGTAGAGCCGACAGTCTGCGGGTAGAGCCGACAGTCTGCGGGTAGAGCCGACAGTCTGCGGGTAGAGCCGACAGTCTGCGGGTAGAGCCGACAGTCTGCGGGTAAAGCACATCTTGTTTGTTTCATGTCACATCTATTGTTGTGGTGTATAGAGCCAAACATGTTAGAATTGTGTCCATGTCCCAATATTTATGGACCTGGCTGTACATGGGGGGGGGGGGGGGGGGGGGGGGCATCATTAAGAGAAGGCCGAGCAACAAGTGGACATGGTCAGCGGAGACAATGGAGATTAGGGATTGTGAGTCGAACTGAGGGAGGTGTGAATTTTGCCTAAATAATGGGTCATAACACCAGGGGTGAGATTCAGTCCATCACTTAATGACTGGAATGAAGTTCCCTTCGAGAACTAAAACCTTTAAGTCACTCATGGGTCGTCCTGGTCCCGAGAAATGGATTCCTACAGTCGGATCGGCTTTGTGGTTTCTCTTACATCTGTGCAGGTTCAGTCTGGATCGCAGTCTCCACAATATAAATTCCTCCAATAGGACACGTGTTTTTCTGTGACGTCCTAGAAGAGCGGCGCCTGTTCCTCCATCTTTCATTTGTAATCGCGCCTGAGAAAGGAGCCGCTGTGATCTGAAAGCTGCAATATATGGGGGTTTTCTGGTTCGACTATAAAGGTATCACTCTCTTAATAGGTTTGTATTTATTAACGCAAAAGTATTCAACATAGCTTTATTAATTCAGCCATTCATGCGAACCGTGGCAGGGACCGCGCCAAAGCGTGAAGAAAAACGTTACACAATATAGAGAGGAGGAGCTGTAATAACTGCACTTACAGGTTCATACCATAAGAAGCCGCATCACCTCCCCTCACCTTGTAACCTAATATACAGGAAACCTACAGAAATCATAGCCAAAACCTGTATTACATTCCGAGAGCTGAACTCATAGTTCAGCTGATTATTACTAGACAGTCAGCGAATAGAACGCATATCTCAGCTACTATAATGTAGAAGTGGAGACAGTTATATTTTACCACATAAGAAAACTGTCCAGAGCCTGGAGAAAAGACACGCCTGTCAGAAAGAAAATCACCTGAGCAAGTACAGTGTAGAGTTCAGCTCTGAAGCTTGCAAATTACTAAGTGCAGCTCTGGAGTACAATACAGGATGTAACCCAGGGTCAGTACAGGATACGTAATCTATGTACACAGTGACTGCACCAGCAGAATAGTGAGTGCAGCTCTGGAGTATAATACAGGATGTAACTCAGGATCAGTACAGGATAAGTAATGTATGTACACAGTGACTGCACCAGCAGAATAGTGAGTGCAGCACTGGAGTATAATACAGGATGTAACTCAGAATCAGTACAGGATAAGTAATGTATGTACACAGTGACTGCACCAGCAGAATAGTGAGTGCAGCTCTGGAGTATAATACAGGATGTAACTCAGGATCAGTACAGGATAAGTAATGTATGTACACAGTGACTGCACCAGCAGAATAGTGAGTGCAGCACTGGAGTATAATACAGGATGTAACTCAGGATCAGTACAGGATAAGTAATGTCTGTACACAGTGACTGCACCAGCAGAATAGTGAGTGCAGCTCTGGAGTATAATACAGGATGTGACTCAGGATTAGTACAGGATATATAATGTAAGTACACAGTGACTGCACCAGCAGAATAGTGAGTGCAGCTCTGGAGTATAATAGATAAGTAATGAAGTGTCAGGTAGATGAACTATAATAGAAATTCATCTTCATCTCTACAATAGCCAGAATGAAACTACAGAAAAACAATCCCCGAGACAGAATTTCAGACTTTCACTTCTAACTTAAATCGCTGAAAAAATGCTGCTCTACCTGCATCCCCTGATTATGTCCTATATATTGTAACTGACATCATTTGTTGCATAAAAGTTACACAATGAGAACTTCAGCTCTTGGGTCGGAGGTTTCATGTAATCGTTCGGATACTACTCCGGTGATGTATTAAATGTTACCCACTGTCTCTTCCGCAGTGTAGGACCCTGAAGGGGGCACAGGAGTGGACCGTACAGGCGCTGTGTATCCGTATCTGGAGGGGAAGCTTCTCCTCTGTTACATTGTTGGTTTAGTGCAGGTCACAGTATGCAATGACGCAACTAGAGGGGCGCACATACTTATTCACACGCATCATCCTAATCATTTAATACCAGACATTTTAAGGTAAATTTACCATCAGCAAAAATATAACAATATAAAATATAAAAAGTCACACAAAAAATAAAATGTCAATATGTCAGTGCTCTAATGTCTCAGACCCTCCCTGCGACCAGTGCTCCAATATCTCAGACCCTCTCTGCCGTCCAGTGCGGCTCAGACCCTCCCTGCGACCAGTGCTCCAATATCTCAGACCCTCCCTGCGACCAGTGCTCCAATGTCTCAGACCGCCTCTGCCGTCCAGTGCTCCAATGTCTCAGACCCTCCCTGCGACCAGTGCTCCAATGTCTCAGACCGCCTCTGCCGTCCAGTGCTCCAATGTCTCAGACCGCCTCTGCCGTCCAGTGCTCCAATATCTCAGACCCTCCCTGCGACCAGTGCTCCAATATCTCAGACCCTCCCTGCGACCAGTGCTCCAATGTCTCAGACCGCCTCTGCCGTCCAGTGCTCCAATGTCTCAGACCCTCCCTGCGACCAGTGCTCCAATGTCTCAGACCGCCTCTGCCGTCCAGTGCTCCAATGTCTCAGACCGCCTCTGCCGTCCAGTGCTCCAATGTCTCAGACCCTCCCTGCCGTCCAGTGCTCCAATGTCTCAGACCGCCTCTGCCGTCCAGTGCTCCAATGTCTCAGACCGCCTCTGCCGTCCAGTGCTCCAATATCTCAGACCCCCCCTGCCGACCAGTGCTCCAATGTCTCAGACCATCCCTGCCGACCAGTGCGCCAATATCTCAGGCCCTCCCTGCCGTCCAGTGCTCCAATATCTCAGACCCTCCCTGCCGTCCAGTGCTCCAATATCTCAGACCCTCCCTGCGACCAGTGCTCCAATGTCTCAGACCCTCCCTGCCGACCAGTGCGCCAATATCTCAGGCCCTCCCTGCCGTCCAGTGCTCTATTGTCTGAGACCCTCCCTGCCGTCCAGTGCTGTAATATCTCAGACCCTCCCTGCCGTCCAGTGCTCCAATGTCTCAGACCGCCTCTGCCGTCCAGTGCTCCAATATCTCAGACCCCCCCTGCCGACCAGTGCTCCAATGTCTCAGACCATCCCTGCCGACCAGTGCGCCAATATCTCAGGCCCTCCCTGCCGTCCAGTGCTCCAATATCTCAGACCCTCCCTGCCGTCCAGTGCTTCAATATCTCAGACCCTCCCTGCCGTCCAGTGCTTCAATATCTCAGACCCTCCCTGCCGTCCAGTGCTCCAATGTCTCAGACCGCCTTTGCCGTCCAGTGCTCCAATGTCTCAGACCGCCTCTGCCGTCTAGTGCTCCAATATCTCAGACCCTCCCTGCCGACCAGTGCGCCAATATCTCAGGCCCTCCCTGCCGTCCAGTGCTCTATTGTCTGAGACCCTCCCTGCCGTCCAGTGCTGTAATATCTCAGACCCTCCCTGCCGTCCAGTGCTCCAATGTCTCAGACCGCCTCTGCCGTCCAGTGCTCCAATGTCTCAGACCGCCTCTGCCGTCCAGTGCTCCAATGTCTCAGACCGCCTCTGCCGTCCAGTGCTCCAATGTCTCAGACCGCCTCTGCCGTCCAGTGCTCCAATGTCTCAGACCGCCTCTGCCGTCCAGTGCTCCAATGTCTCAGACCGCCTCTGCCGTCCAGTGCTCCAATGTCTCAGGTGCTCCAATGTCTCAGACTGCCTCTGCCGTCCAGTGCTCAAACGTCTCAGGCCCTCCCTGCCGTCCAGTGCTCTATTGTCTCAGACCGCCTTTGCCGTCCAGTGCTCCAATGTCTCAGACCGCCTCTGCCGTCCAGTGCTCAAACGTCTCAGGCCCTCCCTGCCGTCCAGTGCTCCAATGTCTCAGACCGCCTTTGCCGTCCAGTGCTCCAATGTCTCAGACCGCCTTTGCCGTCTAGTGCTCCAATATCTCAGACCCTCCCTGCCGACCAGTGCGCCAATATCTCAGGCCCTCCCTGCCGTCCAGTGCTCTATTGTCTGAGACCCTCCCTGCCGTCCAGTGCTGTAATATCTCAGACCCTCCCTGCCGTCCAGTGCTCCAATGTCTCAGACCGCCTCTGCCGTCCAGTGCTCCAATGTCTCAGACCGCCTCTGCCGTCCAGTGCTCCAATGTCTCAGACCGCCTCTGCCGTCCAGTGCTCCAATGTCTCAGACCGCCTCTGCCGTCCAGTGCTCCAATGTCTCAGACCGCCTCTGCCGTCCAGTGCTCCAATGTCTCAGACCGCCTCTGCCGTCCAGTGCTCCAATGTCTCAGACCGCCTCTGCCGTCCAGTGCTCCAATGTCTCAGACCGCCTCTGCCGTCCAGTGCTCCAATGTCTCAGACCGCCTCTGCCGTCCAGTGCTCCAATGTCTCAGGTGCTCCAATGTCTCAGACCGCCTCTGCCGTCCAGTGCTCAAACGTCTCAGGCCCTCCCTGCCGTTCAGTGCTCTATTGTCTCAGACCCTCCCTGCCAACCAGTGCTCCAATGTCTCAGGTGCTCCAATGTTTTAGACCGCCTCTGCTGTTCAGTACTCTAATGTCCCAGATCCTAAATGATTTCCAGAGGTTTCGTGTCCCAGTATTTCCCTAATGTCTAATGGCCAAATTTTCCACTTTGTTACTTCACTTCTTTCTGCCAGACAACCATCTGAGGAGACGATCAATAGACCTCCCGAAGCAGAGTGGGCCTATTGACGAAGGATATATCCACATAGGGCAGATTTGTTGCAAAAATGACTGCAAATGAAAACCAGCAACATCCATCTGAATGAGGCTTTTTTGGAGACATGCACATGGATTTCTGCAAGTCCTATTCAGATGACTTTCCTGCAAGATCTCTGCCCTATGTGAACCGACCCCCGAGGAACCCTATCGACAAACACAATATGCCCTCCCCTGCTTTACAGACAAAGATTAGTGCCCCCTTGGAAACCCGTAAATAACTTTCAGAAGGAGATGCATAAGGCAGTGATAGCTCTAGGTTCCGCTATCTGTGTGTCCTCGGCCCCGATTCCACTGCAGAAGCCGGTTAAGCGCTGTATGTTTTTCTTCGGAGAGGTGGTGAACAGCAGAGCCAGAGGCCTCATAGTCTCCTTCACTACAAATACACAGCTGGATTAAGGCTGATGAAAGGGCGTATGGAAGTCAGAGGGGCTGCAATGGAGAAAGGATTAAGTGCTTATGGGCGAGGACCGGGCTCCCGGGGGGCGGTGGGGTCCTGGTACCCGACTCACAGCAACCTTCGTGAGGAACACAGAACAGACAAGAGAGATTTGTTTCATCTGCACTAACACATGTAACCAAAATAAATGCAAACGAGCGTCAACCGCTAAACGTCCCGACAAAGAGATGAAACATTTTATCATCTGAGAATCTGGAAGGAAATCGTGGGAAACCGAGAACTTGGAATCTCACCCCAAACATGAAACGGACTAAAACTTACTGCAAACAATGTCTTCCAGTAGTCTACCCTGTACTGTACATAGGAGCAGTATTATAGTAGTTATATTCTTGTACATAGGGGCAGTATTATAGCAGTTATATTCCTGTACATAGGAGGCAGTATTATAGTAGTTATATTCCTGTATATAGGAGGCAGTATTATAGTAGTTATATTCTTGTACATAGGAGCAGTATTATAGTAGTTATATTCTTGTACATAGGAGCAGTATTATAGTAGTTATATTCTTGTACATAGGAGCAGTATTATAGTAGTTATATTCCTGTACATAGGAGGCAGTATTATAGTAGTTATATTCCTGTACATAGGAGGCAGTATTATAGTAGTTATATTCCTGTATATAGGAGGCAGTATTATAGTAGTTATATTCTGGTACATAGGAGCAGTATTATAGTAGTTATATTCTTGTACATAGGAGCAGTATTATAGTAGTTATATTCCTGTACATAGGAGCAGTATTATAGTGGTTATATTCTTGTACATAGGAGGCAGTATTATAGTAGTTATATTCTTGTACATAGGAGCAGTATTATAGTAGTTCTATTCTTGTACACAGGTGGCGGTATTATAGTAGTTTTACCATTGTACATAGGGGCGATATGAGGGGCAGTAATTATATTCTTCGCATAGGGGTAAAGTTAGCAACTAAAAGATTGTAACATTGACTTATTTAAGAGCTTGAAAGCAGATGTCTCTTCCTTCGCTCCCGATGACACAGTTGGCCCATTGCTCATTAGGAGATCTCAGAGACAGGAGAATATGACGTCTCTGCTCTTCCTGATTGGAGAGAAGTTGAGAATATAATTAAAAAATTAATTAAAACCTATTTTATGAAGAACATCTGCACAATGTGATTGGGGGGGTGTCTTGTAATATCTGCACTGTCACCGCAGCAGCTGCTCTCATTGGGTCACTCATGGACCTGCAGCAGAGACGGAGGATGTGCCGCCGGTGATTTATGGCCGCGGCGTTCTGTGTGATGTCACTGCGCTGGTAACATGACAGCTGGGGGCGTCACACTTCATTAGGCTGAGCTCTTTGTCATTGTGTCCGGTAAAGCAGACTCATATTGTAGACGAGTCAATAACAGAATGGTTTAATCCAGAGGGAGGGGGGAAACGATGAGTCATGTGACCGACGCAGATGAGACACTAAAATATTATGGTATAAAGGTACGCGCCGCCAGATCCACAACCTTTCTCCGAGAACGCACACACCGCACTGTTAATGTACTGGACATGAAGATTGTAATGTAATACTTTTTGTATACATTGTATCTGCTTGCGGTCAGTGAATGGAAACTATCAGGAATAGTGATGTATCGGGAGAGATAGTTATGATGCTGATACTATGGAAAACAGGAGAAAACTGGATGAAAACCAGAAGCTTGTGGGGGGGACACGGCGGCCATACTGCTCAGCACCCAGCTTTCCCAACATCAGATAAAGCTACAACTGAATGATTTCTGGGGTCAGATAAATGCAAGAGCTGCAAAGGCGGCCATACTGGTGATGACCCAGCTTTCCCAGACTCAGAAAATCATTGACCTCACTTAACGAGCGTCGGATTTTTATTTTCTGGGGATTCCAGGGGTTAATGCTGAGGACGCGCTGTGGGCTCAGCTATTACCGCCATCCGATAAACCTTCGCGTTCTGCCCTGTGTCGCCGTCCACGTCTCATACACATCGCAGAGATAATTGAAATTCGCAGAAGAAGTTTCCACCTCCCCAGTTTTCAGGGGTTCGTTTACCTTGGGCCGGCGGCGACGCCGTAACCTCGCTCCGTAATATCTCCGGGTATTGTCTCTTTTATTGCAATTTAATTACAGTCTTGTCATCTCGCCGACCTAATGTCTTTACTGGCGGAGAAATGTGGCCGACCGGAGTACGAGGCTAATGGCCTCCATGTTTGTCTTGTGACAAAACCTAATGCGATGGCAAATAGAAACGTGGAAAATGACATTGTGTCCGATACCAGAGGGGAGAGCGACGGCAATCAGTTATCTGTGGTGTTACATAGGACTGCAGGTGACATCTACTACATTACCTGTACTCAGAGCTATCTATCACTGTGTTATCTGTGGTGTTACATAGGACTGCAGGAGAAATCTACTACATTATCTGTACTCAGAGAGCTATTACTGTGTTATCTGTGGTGTTACATAGGACTGCAGGCGACATCTACTACATCATCTGTACTCAGAGCTATCTATCACTGTGTTATCTGTGGTGTTACATAGGACTGCAGGTGACATCTACTACATTACCTGTACTCAGAGCTATCTATCACTGTGTTATCTGTGGTGTTACATAGGACTGCAGGTGACATCTACTACATTATCTGTACTCAGAGAGCTATTACTGTGTTATCTGTGGTGTTACATAGGACTGCAGGTGACATCTACTACATTATCTGTACTCAGAGAGTTATCACTGTGTTATCTGTGGTGTTACATAGGACTGCAGGTGACATCTACTACATTATCTGTACTCAGAGCTATCACTGTGTTATCTGTGGTGTTACATAGGACTGCAGGTGACATCTACTACATTATATAACATATCTAAGTGTTCATTTAGGATTCACCAGGGAGGATAACATTGGGCTGAAGAGCTTCCGATCTATTTTGAGGCCATTACTCTCTAGCTGATGCGTTCCACCTGCAGAAAGTGAAGCATCACAGGAAAGGGGAAGAGGCAATTGGGGGGACGTCCGGTCCAACAGAGGGGCCCCCGTTCTATCCCCAGATTCTCTAATGGGGCCTGATATCCATGGAGGGAGGCACGGGCTGTAGGGCAGGACTGCAGGAAGCCGCTCTGAGATCACGGACGGGGGGGCTCGCCTGACAGAGGTTGTCCCAGGAGATACATTCCAGGTCCCTCCATGATGTCGCCTTCCGATGCTGTATCGGTATCGTCACCGGCCAGTGATGCAGGATTTGCTGCGCTGTATAAGGCTCTGTTCACACGGTGGGGTTTTCAGATTGTGTTGACTGGGGCCTAAACGATTAATTACTTGATTCAATCGAGTAGACAAAAAAAAATAAATAATAATAATTTGTTTGTGTCATGTGACCACGGAGTGGGAGTGAAGCGCTTGCTATTACTAACTGCTCTGTGGTCCCCCGCCGGCCCGTACCGCGCTGCACTGGATCCTGACACATCATCAGGTCATAGCGCACGTAAGAGCGGAGAAGACTGAGGAGCGGCGCTGGGGACATGGCACTGAAGGGGGACAGCCGGCAATGGATGGCATGGAGGGGCAGATGGGAGTGGGGGACATGGAGGGGCTGATCCGATGGCACTGGGGGACATGGAGGGGCAGATCTGACGGCACTGGGGGACATGGAGGGGCTGATCTGACGGCACTGGGGGACATGGAGGAGCTGATCTGACGGCACTGGGGGAGATGGAGGGGCAGATCTGACAGCACTGGGGGAGATGGAGGGGCAGATCTGACAGCACTGGGGGAGATGGAGGGGCAGATCTGACGGCACTGGGGGACATGGAGGAGCTGATCTGACGGCACTGGGGGACATGGAGGAGCTGATCTGACGGCACTGGGGGACATGGAGGAGCTGATCTGACGGCACTGGGGGACATGGAGGAGCTGATCTGACGGCACTGGGGGACATGGAGGGGCTGATCTGACGGCACTGGGGGACATGGAGGAGCTGATCTGACGGCACTGGGGGACATGGAGGAGCTGATCTGACGGCACTGGGGGACATGGAGGAGCTGATCTGACGGCACTGGGGGACATGGAGGAGCTGATCTGACGGCACTGGGGGACATGGAGGAGCTGATCTGACGGCACTGGGGGACATGGAGGAGCTGATCTGACGGCACTGGGGGACATGGAGGAGCTGATCTGACGGCACTGGGGGACATGGAGGGGCTGATCTGACGGCACTGGGGGACATGGAGGAGCTGATCTGACGGCACTGGGGGACATGGAGGAGCTGATCTGACGGCACTGGGGGACATGGAGGAGCTGATCTGACGGCACTGGGGGACATGGAGGAGCTGATCTGACGGCACTGGGGGACATGGAGGAGCTGATCTGACGGCACTGGGGGACATGGAGGAGCTGATCTGACGGCACTGGGGGACATGGAGGGGCTGATCTGACGGCACTGGGGGACATGGAGGGGCAGATCTGACGGCACTGGGGGAGATGGAGGGGCTGATCTGACGGCACTGGGGGAACTGATGCACTTGGGCTGATCGCACAGGGGGGAATGAAACGTGTTGGGGTCTCGTGAGTTTTTATAAAGGATACAGTCTATTAATACATTTTTTCTTATTAGATTACTCGATTAATCGTAAAAAATAAAAATCGATAGAATACTCGATTACTAAAATCATTGTTTACTGCAGCCCTAGTGTTGACCCTCGGATCTCTCCTGTGGCCCCGCTACGAACTGAGGTGGATTTTAAATGCACATTGTCTGAACCATGGCGTGGACCCCCATGGAAGGCAGCATGCATGCGATATTCCTGCAGAGTTCGGCGCAGAATACGCCCCACAAACGCACTGTGTGAACGCGCACTTACGCTGCAGACTTTCCCTTGATAAATCCGCACGTGGCCTCCCTTGAAAGTCTCCTATGAGGAACGTGGACACAAAATATACTATAGACGCAGATCAACCATCACGGCGAGACGGCGATAATTACTTTCTCACGAAAAACATGGCGGCCGTGAACCCTGTGAGTTCAGGAGGAGATTACCCCCCCCCCCATTGATGCTGGGCGCAGCGGAGGGCTCAGCGAGGACGCGGCTCGCAGCTGCCGGGAAGCAGATCGTGTTTATAAGGATAGAAATATGAAAGATGGGAAGACGCTCTGCACAAACAAACACCAAAAATCTCCCATCCGCAAAAGCAAACAGGCGGGATCGCTTTCATCTCGCTGAGCAAACACGCGCAGGTTCCCCGACGCACAACGCCAACTTCCACAAGAAAAACAAAAGGATGAGAGAACTCAGCACAAACTTGAGGGCCCAGGGCCCGGTGGGCGCCAGCTTCGCCAAACCTACGGGCACTTCTTCCGGAACTTGCTACCTGCTGGAACGTTCCCCGGGGCTCATTCATCCAGGAATTCACTGCTGCCTCCGACGTTCATCCTCTATGGACATTTGAGGCTGCATTCACACCTGCAGGTTTTGGTGCAGATTTTTACGTACAGAGGAAGGATATAATATCTCGATGACGCAGGGATCAGACGTTACAGGCGGAGTATCAGGCCGCGCTTTATGCAGAACGCAGTGTCCATGACCAGGACAGCATGAAAGAAAGGGCAGTAACCCCCCCCCCCCGAGCCTCCACCGGGCACACGTGGACCTGTCTCTGCCACTAGGCATGAAGCAAAAAACAGATACAGAAAACCTCCATTCTTTACACTGCAGTCTGGACTTAAAGATGTGGAAAATACTGCAAAACTGGAAGGTTGAGAGTCTCAGAGTTTGCACCTGTATTAATGGCCATCACTATAGAAGTCCCGTACGGATTCTGCACACAATCATCACCTGGTTTGCGCTCAGATGGGCGCGGATCTCGACCTCTGAAATATGCCGCGATAAATCAGCGATTCCATCACATGCTGCGACATATTCCTAATTGAACACGGTCATAATTCCTGCTTTGTCCCATTGTTTCCCGGTGAGTGAGATGACAGCGTGAACAATACGGAGGCGAAATTGAAACCGTTCATTACTTGGAGGAAAAAAGGCGGCGAGCGGAGCAGAGAGCCCTCCACACGGCATGCAGAACACGGACAGCACACGCATCCAATCAACGGACACGTGAAGAAGGCCTTACACAGATCAGAACGGAGGACAATCACTGGACTAATATATCATGGATTCTGTTCATACTGAGCTTCCAGGTTCATGAACAGCGTGACACTAAAGGCGGGAGAATAAGATAGCGGGATAATAAAAATGGACGTCACCCGGAGTCTGCGGAAACGACCAATCATAGAAAGAAAGAGAGATATGATGCAGGGGCGCAGCTATACAGGTAGCGGCCGCTATGGGGCCCAAACTAACAAGGGGCCCACCCGGGAGGAGGACTGAAAGATTTTATTGTCAGAGCCCCCGTAACAATATCATACAATGACCGTATATACAGTGACATACAGTTCAGATGTATAGGAAACGGACGGAGCAGCCGGTAAGAGTAACTAGCCGCAGGAGTGACGGCTGGTGGGGGAGGGGGGGCCCCGTTCAAAAATGGGGCCCAGATACAATAAATACTATACACAGCACTGTCCTATCCTGTGTGATACTGACTGCTGAGCTGTGTATCTAATCCTATCCTGTGTGATACTGTCTGCTGAGCTGTGTATCTAATCCTCTCCTGTGTGATACTGACTGCTGAGCTGTGTATCTAATCCTATCCTGTGTGATACTGTCTGCTGAGCTATGTATCTAATCTTCTCATGTGTGATACTGTCTGCTGAGCTGTGTATCTAATCCCATCCTGTGTGATACAGTCTGCAGAGCTGTGTATCTAATCCTATCCTGTGTGATACTGTCTGCTGAGCTGTGTATCTAATCCTCTCCTGTGTGATACTGCCTGCTGAGCTGTGTATCTAATCCTCTCCTGTGTGATACTGACTGCTGAGCTGTGTATCTAATCCTGTCCTGTGTGATACAGTCTGCTGAGCCGTGTATCTAATCCTATCCTGTGTGATACTGTCTGCTGAGCTGTGTATCTAATCCTATCCTGTATGATACTGTCTGCTGAGCTGTGTATCTAATCCTATCCTGTGTGATACTGTCTGCTGAGCTGTGTATCCAATCCTGTCCTGTGTGATACTGTCTGCTGAGCTGTGTATCTAATCCTATCCTGTGTGATACTGTCTGCTGAGATGTGTATCTGATCCTATCCTGTGTGTTACTGTCTGCTGAGCTGTGTATCTAATCCTATCCTGTGTGATACTGTCTGCTGAGCTGTGTATCTCATCCTGCCCTGTGTGATACTGTCTGCTGAGCTGTGTATCTAATCCTATCCTGTGTGATACTGTCTGCTGAGCTGTGTATCTAATCCTGTCCTGTGTGATACAGTCTGCTGAGCTGTGTATCTAATCCTGTCCTGTGTGATACTGTCTGCTGAGCTGTGTATCTAATCCTATCCTGTGTGATACTGTCTGCTGAGCTGTGTATCTAATCCTATCCTGTGTGATACTGACTGCTGAGCTGTGTATCTAATCCTATCCTGTGCGATACAGTCTGCTGAGCTGTGTATCTAATCCTATCCTGTGCGATACAGTCTGCTGAGCTGTGTATCTAATCCTATCCTGTGTGATACTGTCTGCTGAGCTGTGTATCTAATCCTATCCTGTGTGATACTGACTGCTGAGCTGTGTATCTAATCCTGTCCTGTGTGATACTGTCTGCTGAGCTGTGTATCTAATCCTATCCTGTGTGATACTGTCTGCTGAGCTGTGTATCTAATCCTATCCTGTGTGATACTGACTGCTGAGCTGTGTATCTAATCCTGTCCTGTGTGATACTGCCTGCTGAGCTGTGTATCTAATCCTGTCCTGTGTGATACAGTCTGCTGAGCTGTGTATCTAATCCTATCCTGTGTGATACTGTCTGCTGAGCTGTGTATCTAATTCTATCCTGTGTGATACTATCTGCTGAGCTGTGTATCTAATCCTATCCTGTGTGATACTTCCTGCTGAGCTGTGTATCTAATCCTATCCTGTGTGATACTTCCTGCTGAGCTGTGTATCTAATCCTATCCTGTGTGATACTGACTGCTGAGCTGTGTATCTAATCCTATCCTATGTGATACTGTCTGCTGAGCTGTGTATCTAATCCTATCCTGTGTGATACTGTCTGCTGAGCCGTGCATCTAATCCTATCCTGTGTGATACTGTCTGCTGAGCCGTGTATCTAATCCTATCCTGTGTGATACTGTCTGCTGAGCTGTGTATCTAATCCTGTCCTGTGTGATACTGTCTGCTGAGCTGTGTATCTAATTCTATCCTGTGTGATACTGTCTGCTGAGCTGTGTATCTAATCCTATTCTGTGTGATACTGTCTGCTGAGCTGTGTATCTAATACTGTCCTGTGTGATACTGACTGCTGAGCGGTGTATCTAATTCTATCCTATGTGATACTGTCTGCTGAGCTGTGTATCTAATCCTATCCTGTGTGATACTGTCTGCTGAGCTGTGTATCTAATCCTATCATGTGTGATACTGCCTGCTGAGCTGTGTATCTAATCCTATCCTGTGTGATACTGCCTGCTGAGCTGTGTATCTAATCCTATCCTGTGTGATACTGTCTGCTGAGCTGTGTATCTAATCCTATCCTGTGTGATACTGTCTGCTGAGCTGTGTATCTAATCCTATCCTGTGTGATACTGCCTGCTGAGCTGTGTATCTAATCCTATCCTGTGTGATACTGACTGCTGAGCCGTGTATCTAATCCTATCCTGTGTGATACTGACTGCTGAGCCGTGTATCTAATCCTCTCCTGTGTGATACATTACAAAGTTCTACTGGTTCTATCTTGCTGTAAAATCTCTTCCACAATCTGGGAATTGGTTTCGGACATTACTGGGAATCGCCCTGGAGACTGAAGCGTGAAATGCGTGGGCTGGGACGCTGCAGCTGGCAAGGAGACAAACGGTTAAAACAGAAGATGCAGAACAACTCGGCTCCTGGGGGAAGAAAATCTTCAATGGGCTCCGTGGGAAATGGAAAGAACCTCCCGGGGCCCCAGTCTGTCACTTCCCCCATCTTGTCTGCAAGAATGACATAAAAAAATAATATCAGAAAAAAATCAAAAAAAATGTAGAAAATGTCTCCATGAAGGAGTTAACCGGACGCGGCGGCCATGTCACTCTCTCAGCTGCTCCGCCAGCATTTCTGTTTATTTGGAGGGGACGATAAGTCTTTAATTATTAAGAGAATTGCGTTTAGCAGATGGTCAAAGAAAAGTACTTAAAAGAAAAAAGTTGCCCAGAGGGTTATATAAACGCACAGGAGAGGCCGCCGCCGCCGCCGCCAGCTGGTGCGTGAAATCAATAATGGGAAAATGACTTCTACTGTATCTTAGTTTTCATTGTCTGGACTGAGGGGAAGATAATCAACGCGTGAACCGCGCCGGGCGGCTGAGAGGAATTACGTGCCTTTAATTACAGAACAACAACTGGTCGCCGTGAGGCCGATCCGCCGATCAACCCGGGACGCGAGAGGATGACGGGAGGAGCCGAGAGCTGCCACACCTGCCGGAGATGGGAGAAGCAAATGGAGACAGAAAACGCCACTGAAAAGCCAAACGCGGCAGCGACGCTGCGAGCCGATGGAGCCGTAAAAGGAGTCTCGCTGCGATTTTAGTTTTTTATGATGTGGTGGCTCAAAAAATATAATAACCAGACAAGTTCTGCAGCAATCACAGGTTAAATATGAGCTAAAGATAATGACCCCCATGTGACACGCACGGAAATATGACGCCATTTTACTTGAGCAGCTTTTTTGCTTCATGGATTTTAAGGTGTAGTTGCGGGAGGTTATAGTTTCATGGCCGCCAAGATGACAAAGGAAAAATCGTACAAGTGGTACCACCCAGTCACAATACTCTGCCTGCGGTCACATGACTGCGCTGCTCCAGCGTCATCGCAGGCTATGGCGGCTTTCGTTGTGCGCTTCCCGTTTCTGTGCACAATTTTTTTCCGTCCACTTCAAGTATCCGCCTCGTATCACGTGCGGCGCTCCATCACAATGTCACATTTTTGGGGAAAGAAAATCCCATAAATGCTCCGAGTCCCATATAGCTGACGCCAGCTCACCAGCGCAGGCCGGCGTCACAGTGTGTCAGTCTGTAACAGAGCTTTATGGAGACTGTGAGAATAGCAGGACGCCCCACACAAAGAGCCGCACATGGACCAGCCGAGGGGGGAATCGTGTGGGAATGGAATTCAGCGTCCAGGGATCCGGCCATTGTTCAGTCAGCAATGTGGTCGTTAACAAAAGATACAAACTCCGGGATAAGTGACAGGAGGAGGGAAAGGCCTGCAGCATGCAGTGTGGGATCGGGGCGAGAAGAGCCCGGAGACGGCCCCAAAAACACCGGGATACAAGGCGGGATGGAAATGTGTCAATGCAACTAGTAAAAATGTTACAAAGTAACAAACAAAATGTATCAAATGTGTCATTATGTTTATAAACAGTGCATCAGTCACCATGGGAGAGGGTGAAACGCGTGGAGCACCATGTACATCGCCTGCCTGAGAGTCTGAGGTTGTCCCATGAGTCCTCCTGGTGTAGGATACAAATTATTCTGGGGCCCATCATTGACTCAATCATGGGGACACTCAGGGTATGGGGGGATTCTTCTAGGTCCAGTGTAATAGAGGGTGAGATGCGTTGGGTTCCTCACAAGCTCTTATGACCCATATCACCATAGGCATACCAGAATGGAGGTGCCCCATCTACACTCCCCAGAATTTTGTGGGTACTCCCATCATGGGGCAACTGATCGAGACAACGCCCCAATTTAACAGGAGTATTCCTACGTATTAGGGCTCATGCACACAACCGTTGCAGTTTGAGGTCTGCAAATTGCGACTATCGGCCATGCGAGTACCACACGGCCCTCTGACAAGAATAGGACATGTTCTAGTTTTTGGAAGAGCCACGGAACGGACATACAGATGCTGACAGCACATGGCGGGCTTTCCACATCTTTTGCGGACTCACTGAAGTGAATGCAAAATATGTGGATCAGATGTGGACCAAAAATACGTTCGTGTGCGCGAGCCCTTAATGGGATCGATCAGTTCTCGCATTTAAAAGGGACCTGCCCCTGCAAAGTCTAGCACCACTTAGGTCACATGATCGCTGCCCTCCGGTATAATATTCAAATGAAACAATACCTGGCGCCGCATGGGTTAATGGCCGAGGGAAAAATAATAAACAAAAGACGAGCGAAATGAGTGAACGCAGAGCAGCCATGGAGCAATTAAACGTCGTACAGAGATAACATCCGTCATCAGGAAGAATATTTGACCAAGGATATTGCGCGCCGCCGCCGCCACTTTCCCAACTGATCCGAGCAAATAACAGGCGAGATCCTGCGGAGAGATTGGGTTCTGTTTTTTATTATGCGTTTACACCATTTTTTTCTACTATTTCTTGTGTTAATTTACAGCGGTGGCCAGATGTCCCCACTCACATGGGCAGGTTCTGGGTGCTAGCACCCCAATATTTATGTGGTCAATCCCCGGAGCAGACGCAGCTAACGGACACTTCACGGAACTGATGCGTCCATCAGTCGCAGACGGCGTCCTGGTCGGGATCCGCCGGTTTCGGCTCTGAATTATTTTCAGTCACAAAGTAAAGATGAGACAAGAGCAGATAATGTACAGCGAGACTCACAACGTCTTGTGGGGTCCTCCAGGTCCCAGATCATTACTGTGGGGGGAGGGGGGTCTGTGTGATGGTTAAATGACCTGGTAATTCATCATTGATACCACCCCCATCTTCATCTTGCCATTGCCTGTCCAGGACGAACCCACAAGACTGGACTACAATGTATACAGAGCATTCACAAAGTCCTCACACCCTCAGTGTCCTCACACCCTGTCCTCTCGCTCCTTGTGCTGTCAGTTCCCCATCGTTCTGCCCTCAGACCCCAGAATGAGAAAGTGAGAAGAAGGTGAGAAGTCTTCACTAATTTACTGAGAGGGGAAAATAACATCTCACATGGGCAAAAGTATTCACACCCTTTACTCAGGACATAAGTCTTCAGCCCCTCTGGCAGTGATTCCAGCCACGAGGGTTACACCTGGATTTGGGGGTTTTCGGCCGTTCTTCTCTGCAGGTCCTCTCCAGCTCTGTCAGTTTGGACGGGGGCCGTCGGTGGACAGCCATCTTCAGGTCTCCAGAGATGGGATCAGGGCTCTGGCTGTGGCCCCTCAAGGACATTCCCAGAGCCGTCCCTCAGCCGCTCCTGTGGTGTCCTGGCCGTGGGCTTAGGGCCATTGTCTTGTTGGAAGGAGAATTTTCTGCCCAGTCTGAGGTCCAGAGCTCTGCATCAGGTTCTCATGGAGAATATCTCTGGACTTTGCTCCATTCAGCTTTCCCTCCACCCCGACCGGTCTCCCTGTCCCCCAGCATGCTTAACTGTAGGGATGGTATTGGGCAGGCGATGAGCGGCGCCTGGTCTCCTCCAGACAACATGCTGCCACCACCATGCTTCACTGTAGGATGGTATTGGGCAGGTGATGAGCGGCGCCTGGTCTCCAGACATGATGCTGCCACCACCATGCTTCACTGTAGGGAGGGTATTGGGCAGGAGATGAGCAGCACCTGGTCTCCCCCAGTATGATGCTGCCACCACCATGCTTCACTGTAGGGAGGGTATTGGGCAGGAGATGAGCGGCACCTGGTCTCCCCCAGTATGATGCTGCCACCACCATGCTTCACAGTAGGGATGGTATTGGGCAGGAGATGAGCGGCGCCTGCTTTCCTCCAGACATGATGCTGCCACCACCATGCTTCACTGTAGGGAGGGTATTGGGCAGGAGATGAGCGGCACCTGGTCTCCCCCAGTATGATGCTGCCACCACCATGCTTCACTGTAGGGAGGGTATTGGGCAGGAGATGAGCAGCACCTGGTCTCCCCCAGTATGATGCTGCCACCACCATGCTTCACTGTAGGGAGGGTATTGGGCAGGAGATGAGCGGCACCTGGTCTCCCCCAGTATGATGCTGCCACCACCATGCTTCACAGTAGGGATGGTATTGGGCAGGTGATGAGCGGCACCTGGTCTCCCCCCAGTATGATGCTGCCACCACCATGCTTCACTGTAGGGATGGTATTGGGCAGGTGATGAGCGGCGCCTGGTCTCCTCCAGACATGACGCTGCCACCACCATGCTTCACTGTAGGGATGGTATTGGGCAGGTGATGAGCGGCGCCTGGTCTCCCCCAGACATGATGCTACCCCCACCATGCTTCACAGTAGGGATGGTATTGAACAGGTGATGAGCGGCGCCTGGTCTCCTCCAGATATGATGCTGCCACCACCATGCTTCACTGTAGGGTTAGTATTGGGCAGGGGATGAGCGGCTCCTGGTCTCCTCCAGATATGATGCTGCCACCACCATGCTTCACAGTAGGGATGGTTTTGGGCAGGGGATGAGCGGCGCCTGGTCTCCTCCAGATATGATGCTGCCACCACCATGCTTCACAGTAGGGATGGTATTGAACAGGTGATAAGCGGCGCCTGGTCTCCTCCACACATGATGCTGCCACCACCGTGCTTCACTGTAGGGCTGATATTGGGTGGGAGATGAGCGGCGCCTGGTTTCCTCCAGACATGATGCTGCCCCCACCATGCCTCACTGTAGGGCTTATATTGGGCGGGAGATGAGCGGCGCCTGGTCTCCTCCAGATATGATGCTGCCACCACCATGCTTCACTGTAGGGCTGATATTGGGCAGGTGACGAGCGGCGCCTGGTTTCCTCCACACATGATGCGGCCACCACCATGCTTCACTGTAGGGCTGATATTGGGCAGGTGACGAGCGGCGCCTGGTCTACCCCAGACATGAGGCTTAGAACTAAGGCCAAAAAAACATTATAGTTCCATCAGATTAGTTATTGGGGGAACTGTTAGCACAAGGAGCGAGAGAACGAAATGTGAGGACAGTGAGGGGTGTGAGGACTTTCGGAATGCACTGTACAGTCTGCACTGAGGGGTGTGAGGACTTTCGGAATGCACTGTATATATAGTATTACTCAGTGTAACGAGATGCACAGAAATATAACGTTGCGCGCGATCTCTCCCACGGGTTTCTCCCTCCTGTAACCACCCAGCAGGACACAGACAATACCTTCGCCCGGCTTGTCCTCCATACAGGCGCCTCTCAGGGGCGCAGCGGCGCACGCAAGGCAAGGTCAGACATTTTTAACTTTCCAGGATTAATGCTGAGAGCTGCAGCATGTTTAGACAAGGTGACGACCCCCGGCATCCATTTAATCAGATTTCTCTGCCGCGCGTCCCAATGGAATCGTCACGTCGAGAAATTCTCTCAATGAAACAAAATGGGAAATGAGAAGAGAAGAAAGGTAAAGGAACGTGACTGACGCGTTTCACATCCACCGTGTTTACACGCTATTGAGTAATGATTTTCCTACTCGACCCTCAATGGTCATCGATGGTCAAGTCACCTCTACGAGGCGGCAGAAAAGCGCTTACTTGGCGCTACACGATACATTCATCCATCGTAACAGCGGCCATTTACCTGAAGGACGCGCCGGGCGCTAATGATTTCACTAATTACACAGAACCCGTTTGATGGGCTTTTCGCGGTTTCTGCGCCCTACAGGACGTACGGTCGGGTCACAACCACGTCTCACTGATGAGGACCACACACGCGCCACAACCGCCAAACGACCCATTAACCTCACCGCCAGGTGCAGGGGACGACTCCGTACAAGCAAATCAGAAGAAAAGCGTGAAATTAAGAACCGCCCGAAACCAACCACCAATCACAGCGCACAGTAGTCATGTGATCAGCGAGGTGACTACACGGAGGTCAAAGGTTTCCAAAAAAATGACATTTAGTTCTGCAAATTAGATGAACCATCTGAAAGAAAATAAATTGCAACAATTATGAATAACTGTAGCAAAAAGTATAAAGAAGTCTACTGAGTGTCTCAGGAGCTCAGCCATGTCCCCCTCCCCCTCCTCACTGTGTGTCTGGCAGTCCGATAACCAGCTGCAGCAGGAGCCTCCCCACTGCAAAAACATAACCCCATCCCCAAGCCCCTCCCCTAAAACAGCCACGTGGCTCAGTGGTCATCACTGGTGCCTTGCAGCGCTGGGGTCCTAGGTTCAAATCTGACAGGGACAACATCTGCATCGAGTTTGTATGTTCTCCCACATATTTGCGTAGGTTTCCACCGATTTCCTCCCACCATCGAAAGACATACTGATAGAAACCTTACATTGTGAGCTCCAATGGGGACAGCGAGTGATGAGAATGTCTGTACAGCGCTGCGGAATATGTCAGTGATATATAAGTGATGAGAATGTCTGTACAGCGCTGTGGAATATGTCAGTGATATATAAGTGATGAGAATGTCTGTACAGCGCTGCGGAATATGTCAGTGATATATAAGTGATGAGAATGTCTGTACAGCGCTGTGGAATATGCCTCCTGACTTGATCAATCCTTTCTAGCTTTAATGTTTTTTTATTTTAAATGTTGAATAAATCTCTAACAAGAACCAATCAGAACCAGTGAATTTAATGGACACAAATAAATAACATAACTGACTTCATTTTTCAGAGGGAGATCACTACATACAGATTATACAGCCACCACTAGAGGGAGCTCACTACATACAGATTATACAGTCACCACTAGAGGGAGCTCACTACATACAGATTATACAGCCACCACTAGAGGGAGCTCACTACATACAGATTATACAGCCACCACTAGAGGGAGCTCACTACATACAGATTATACAGCCACCACTAGAGGGAGCTCACTGCATACAGATTATACAGCCACCACTAGGGGGAGCTCACTACCTACAGATTATACAGCCACCACTAGGGGGAGCTCACTACCTACAGATTATACAGCCACCACTAGAGGGAGCTCACTACATACAGATTATACAGCCACCACTAGAGAGAGCTCACTGCATACAGATTATACAGCCACCACTAGAGGGAGCTCACTACATACAGATAATGCAGCCACCACTAGAGGGAGCTCACTACATACAGATTATACAGCCACCACTAGAGGGAGCTCACTACATACAGATTATACAGCCACCACTAGAGAGAGCTCACTGCATACAGATTATACAGCCACCACTAGAGGGAGCTCACTACATACAGATAATGCAGCCACCACTAGAGGGAGCTCACTACACACAGATTATACAGCCACCACTAGAGGGAGCTCACTACATACAGATAATGCAGCCACCACTAGAGGGAGCTCACTACACACAGATTATACAGCCACCACTAGAGGGAGCTCACTACATACAGATTATACAGCCACCACTAGAGGGAGCTCACTACATACAGATTATACAGCCACCACTAGAGAGAGCTCACTGCATACAGATTATACAGCCACCACTAGAGGGAGCTCACTACATACAGATAATGCAGCCACCACTAGAGGGAGCTCACTACACACAGATTATACAGCCACCACTAGAGGGAGCTCACTACATACAGATAATGCAGCCACCACTAGAGGGAGCTCACTACACACAGAATTATACAGCCACCACTAGAGGGAGCTCACTACATACAAATTATACAGCCACCACTAGAGAGAGCTCACTGCATACAGATTATACAGCCACCACTAGAGAGAGCTCACTGCATACAGATTATACAGCCACCACTAGAGGGAGCTCACTGCATACAGATTATACAGCCACCACTAGAGGGAGCTCACTGCATACAGATTATACAGCCACCACTAGGGGGAGCTCACTGCATACAGATTATACAGCCACCACTAGAGGGAGCTCACTGCATACAGATTATACAGCCACCACTAGAGGGAGCTCACTGCATACAGATTATACAGCCACCACTAGAGGGAGCTCACTGCATACAGATTATACAGCCACCACTAGAGGGAGCTCACTGCATACAGATTATACAGCCACCACTAGAGGGAGCTCACTGCATACAGATTATACAGCCACCACTAGAGGGAGCTCACTGCATACAGATTATACAGCCACCACTAGAGGGAGCTCACTGCATACAGATTATACAGCCACCTCTAGAGGGAGCTCACTGCATACAGATTATACAGCCACCACTAGAGGGAGCTCACTACATACAGATTATACAGCCTCCACTAGAGGGAGCTCACTACATACAGATTATACAGTCACCACTAGGGGGAGCTCACTACATACAGATTATATAGCCACCACTAGAGGGAGCTCACTACATACAGATTATACAGCCACCACTAGAGGGAGCTCACTACATACAGATTATACAGCCACCACTAGAGGGAGCTCACTACATACAGATTATACAGCCACCACTAGAGGGAGCTCACTACATACAGATTATACAGCCACCTCTAGCAGGCACTTTTGAGATTTTTACTATAGACTATTTCATTCTGGAGTAATCCCACTTTGCAGTCAACTCTTAGCCCCCCCTAGTGGTGCTAACAAGCAGCCAGGTTTTAGCCGTATCTCGATGATGCTGAGGACCAAAGAGGGTTTGGAGCTCTGTATCCGAAAAAACTCAAACATTTGGCCCCATGGACTGCAGGTGGACTAGACCCATTCACTGAATTGCACAGTACCACGGAGATTCAGCATTAGATTTCATGCTTGATATAGGTTGTCACTTGCATTTCTGAGCTAGAACGCTGCGACAGCCATCTTTAATTAACCCCTGCAGACTCGTCCAGCAGACGCAGCAGAGCTGCTGCACTGCTGCAGTGTTTCAGGCTAGGCTGCTGTTAGCGCTCGCAGATTCCACTCCATTGACTGCAGAAGTTGCTTAACATTTGCTGAGCAGCTTTCAATGAGCCTCATCTTGAATGCAGACCCTGCGCGGGTCAGAGTGCGGCAGCAAAGCAGCCGGCTAATAAAGAATGAGTGCGGCGCGGCGTAATAGCTCAATCAGTCAGAGTAATAGAGATGGATAAACGCGTAACCTGCTCACCCGACTCTTACTAATTGCTCTCCTGAAAAGCTCGCAGTCACGCCGGGGCCACGAGAAAAGTTTAGATCTAATTGCGGTTCAGGAATTAGAGGTGAATGAGCAAAAAGTATAATCTGCCGACAGCGCGATCCTGGGCGGAGAGCGGCGGCCGCCGGAACCTGCCGGTAAGATATCGACAACAGCCTCAGGACTCCACCGTTCTCATTGCTGCCTGCGCCTCGTTTTCTGCCGACGTCTGCAGTTCCCGCTGTCACAATGTAACCGCCGCACGAAACAAAGTAACAAATATAATGAAACATCTGACGAAATGGAGAAAACAAACACTTGAAGTTCTGCAGATAATATGGCGCCAGAACTTAGAACACGTGTGAAGATTATTCTGACGAGTCGACGTGTCATGTGACGAGGGGTGCGGCCGCTGCATCGGGCATTACTGCGATATTAGGCAACGTCTCATCCTCTACCTGTAAGGCGCCAATGAGAATTCGGCTTGAATGTTAACAAAATAAAAGCCAAGATCTGATTGGCCGCTGCGGACAGCCGGAGTAACAGGAGCCGCTCAGTCACGACTATAGGAGAGCAAATTAGGGTGAAAAACAAGAAAAGTTTTTGCCTGGTGTATGAACGATGCTGCCTGCAGTGTAAAGAATAGCGGATTTCTGGTCACCATGGATAAGTCCAGGAGCAGTAACTGTGTTCCACTTGCTAACTATACCTTAAAGGGGTTGCACAAATAATCGAATCCCCTATGAACAGAATATGGAAGTATCTGATCCAAAGGGGGACCAACCGCTGAGAACAGCAACACCCCATATATACATATACACCGCAGCAGGAGGGTATACAGCACCACCCCGTATATACATATACACCGCAGCAGGAGGGTATACAGCACCACCCCGTATATACATATACACCGCAGCAGGAGGGTATACAGCACCACCCCGTACATACATATACACCGCAGGAGGAGGGTATACAGCACCACCCCGTATATACATATACACCGCAGCAGGAGGGTATACAGCACCACCCCGTATATACATATACACCGCAGGAGGAGGGTATACAGCACCACCCCGTATATACATATACACCGCAGGAGGAGGGTATACAGTTGTGGGACTGTCGTACACGTGTCCTCATCATTTCTACATTTCCCTTGTATTCAGGACCATTAACAGTCAAGAAACAGAGAGAAGCGAAGGGAGATTGCAGAATTCTATTTGATGCAAGCGCCTATTGCACAATGATGGGTGTTATCATCCGTATTACAACAACCCTCAAGTCACAAGACACAACCTGACATTATAAACTGCAAAAGGGTTAAAAGGTAATGTGAGAAATACAAAATCTGAAGGATTTGTTACAGACTATTCCTGCAATCACATTAGTAAATTAGTGAGTGCAGAACAGTGAGTGCAGCTCTGGAGTATAATGCAGGATGTAACTCAGGATCAGTACAGGATAAGTGATGTATGTACACAGTGACTGCACCAGCAGAATAGAGAGTGCAGCTCTGGAGTATAATACAGGATGTAACTCAGGATCAGTACAGGATAAGTAATGTAATGTACACAGTGACTGCACCAGCAGAATAGTGAGTGCAGCTCTGGAGTATAATGCAGGATGTAACTCAGGATCGGTAAAGGATAAGTAATGTATGTACACAGTGACTGCACCAGCAGAATAGTGAGTGCAGCTCTGGAGTATAATGCAGGATGTAACTCAGGATCAGTACAGAATAAGTAATGTATGTACACAGTGACTGCAGCAGCAGAATAGTGAGTGCAGCTCTGCAGTATAATACAGGATGTAACTCAGGATCAGTACAGGATAAGTAATGTATGTGCACAGTGACTGCACCAGCAGAATAGTGAGTGCAGCTCCGGAGTATAATACAGGATGTAACTCAGGATCAGTACAGGATAAGTAACGTATGTACACAGTGACTGCACCAGCAGAATAGTGAGTGCAGCCCTGGAGTATAATACAGGATGTAACTCAGGATCAGTACAGGATAAGTAATGTATGTACACAGTGACTGCACCAGCAGAATAGTGAGTGCAGCTCTGGAGTATTTGGAAACTTTCAGAACTATTCATCATAAATTGTAACCTATGTCTGGATGAGACTTTTCCTTATTATGCAGGACAGATGCTGCTGTCAGGTTTGGGCCTCATAAAAAAGCAGAATATAAAGTATTTCCCCTGCACATGTCCAGACCCTGAGTGATTTCCTCGGTGAATTACTGGATTTAGATTCTGAAGTATATAATATATACACAGTGCTCGGCTCGGCTCGGCTCCTTCCATCACCCCGATTACATCTATTTTGGGCCAGAGTCAGTCTCCCTTTGTCATTATCGAGTCCCCTGTGAATAGAGAATTGTAGATTCAGGAGCTTTCAATAGTTTAACATTATGAATTTGTGTGGCCCCACCGCACAGGAGAGCTGAAAGATACAGATAGCAATAGATGCAGCTGCACATGACCCCAGCAGAGGAGCGGCACCCTAAATTATGGAACTCAATTTAAGTCTAATTCCAGTTATTTAACATTTCCTTATGTTACTGCCCTTTTTTAATCCTAGGTCAATTTCAGGCTGATGCATTTTATATGTTTTCATAGGGGTCAGAGCTGTAATACAGAGCTCCAAATCCTCAGCTTTGAAAACCATTCAACTACCTGACAAAATTCTTTATCTGCTACCAGCACTAGAGGAGAGCTAGAGCTTACTGCATACGGGTTTATTATTGACTTCAATGTAATAATCTGTATGTAGTGAGCTCCCTCTAGTGGTGACTGTATAATCTGTATGTAGTGAGCTCCCTCTAGTGGTGGCTGTATAATCTGTATGTAGTGAGCTCCCTCTAGTGGTGGCTGTATAATCTGTATGTAGTGAGCTCCCTCTAGTGGTGGCTGCATACATCTGTATGTAGTGAGCTCCCTCTAGTGGTGGCTGTATAATCTGTATGTACTGATCTCCTCCTACTGGTGGCTGTATAATCTGTATGTAGTGAGCTCCCTCTAGTGGTGGCTGTATAATCTGTATGTAGTGAGCTCCCTCTAGTGGTGGCTGTATAATCTGTATGTAGTGAGCTCCCTCTAGTTGTGGCTGTATAATCTGTATGTAGTGAGCTCCCTCTAGTTGTGGCTGTATAATCTGTATGTAGTGAGCTCCCTCTAGTGGTGGCTGTATAATCTGTATGTAGTGAGCTCCCCCTAGTGGTGGCTGTATAATCTGTATGTAGTGAGCTCCCTCTAGTGGGGGCTGTATAATCTGTATGTAGTGAGCTCCCTCTAGTGGTGGCTGTATAATCTGTATGTAGTGAGCTCCCTCTAGTGGTGGCTTTATAATCTGTATGTAGTGAGCTCCCTCTAGTGGTGGCTGTATAATCTGTATGTAGTGAGCTCCTCCTACTGGTGGCTGTATAATCTGTATGTAGTGTGCTCCTCCTACTGGTGGCTGTATAATCTGTATGTACTGATCTCCTCCTACTGGTGGCTGTATAATCTGTATGTAGTGAGCTCCCTCTAGTGGTGGCTGTATAATCTGTATGTAGTGAGCTCCCTCTAGTGGTGGCTGTATAATCTGTATGTAGCGAGTTCCATCTAGTGGAGGCTGTATAATCTGTATGTAGTGCGCTCCCTCTAGTGGCGGCTGTATAATCTGTATGTAGTGAGCTTCCTCTAGTGGCGACTGTATAATCTGTATGTAGTGAGCTCCCTCTAGTGGTGGCTGTATAATCTGTATGTAGTGAGCTCCCTCTAGTGGTGGCTGTATAATCTGTATGTACTGAGCTCCCTCTAGTGGTGGCTGTATAATCTGTATGTACTGAGCTCCCTCTAGTGGTAGCTGTATATATCTATGTAGTAATCTCCTGAGCTCCCTCTAGTGGTGGCTGTATTTATCTGTAACAAAAAAACAAAGGGTTAAACCAGCACCTCCAAAACTATATTTTCAGAGAGTTCAGGTGCACGCTACCATGGCTGCAATGCAAAAATAAACTAGGACTACAAGTAGAAGCACAACTGAATTCTCTTTATATATAGTTGGTTTAAAAGGGGTTTTTCAAAAGTTAAATACTGATGACCTATCCTAGGAGCAGCTCAGCCCCATTGAAGTTAATGGGTCTGAGCTGCGATACCATGCACAGCCACTATACAATGGATGGCGCTATGCTTGGTAAGCACAGAGAAAGTCGCAGTGCTCACAGGAGCTTCGCTGCCTTCTCAAATGGCGGAGGTCCCAAGTGTCGGACCCCTACATATCAGATAATGATTACCTATCCTTTTAACTCTTTGAAAACCCTTTTATTTATTTTTTCCATTGAATATTTGGGGAGTGGCTGCCCCTCTTGAGATCATGCACTCCCACCCATATTCTGATTAAAAGCACCAGAATATCCCATAGCTGGATTTTACATTGCTCCGAAACTTGTAGGCCAAAAGCCTAGTAGAAGAAAGTCTAAGTGTAGGTCCTGTCAGATGGAGACCACCTTGTCGGTGGTAGACGGGCCCGACGTATTCTTGATCAAAAATATCCACAAAGAGCTTCTAATTTTCATATACTAAGTAGAGCAGTAATGCAGTTTACATCTAATCTTGTTTTTGATGTTTGCGTCTGTCTTTGTGCAAAAAGCAGCGTGCTGGTACTTGTAGTCCTTGTTTGTATATATCTGTATGCACTGAGATCCTGAGATCCCTCTAGTGGTGACTACAGATATAAAACATTATCAGGCAATGGCTTGTCTATGCAATTAATTTGAGCTCTGGATTAGAGAACCTGAGCTCTGAGCCACATATAAAGATATTAAAGCTGAAATTCAGACCAAAGCTTTAACCTGTGGGGGGGGGGGGGGGGGGGGAAGAGAGCTGTAATATGGCTGCTTTACCCTCTCCACTTGGTGAATTTCATGGACTTGTCTTCTGTTAGCCATGATAATCCTGTGCAGGAATGCCTCTAAATTGTGCTGTAATCTTTAAAGGAATTCTTGTTTTGGGGCATAAAGCCCTGTTATTGGATGCGATTGTCCCATGTATAAAATACCAATAAACATCTACAGAAAGTTATAATCCTGGAAGGCGGCACACAGGGAGGAGGCGGCAGATAGCAGCCTCTGCATATCCTGGTAGGCAGGTAGCTGACTGATAGAGGAGCTCTCCATGGTCCTAAAAGGGACTTTGGCTGCAATGTCTATAGAATGCTAGAAGGAAGAGCAGCTCTGGAGCACAAACTGATGAAATTAGCATTAAAGCTGCTGCAAATATACAATGACTATTAATGCAGAAAAACAAAACCTAAGTGGAGGCACCAAGTCTAAGAGCATTGAGTGCCACAATGTAATGTGCTGATCCAGAACATTCGATGATCCAGAACATCCAATGATCCAGAACCCAGGACGCATTCAAGGCGATTCAACCAAATACCGGAGTATAGTAATAAATATCTGGTGAGTAATAAAGCCGCATCGTCCGGACGTTCTTCTGGAGACTTCAGTTTCATTCTTTTCATCCAAATATATTTTTAGACACAGAACATCAATTCCGCATTTTCTCCGGCGTCGTCTTCGCTGTAAACTTCTCTGATCCATGTGTGATTTTAAGTCAATTTAATGTTGTGTAAGAACTGCTGATATGAGAAAACTTCCCGGCGAGTGACAGAAAGCGCGGCTGACAACCTGCACATTATGCAATTACGAGCGCCGCTTTATTACTGTTATTAATTTATTCAAATAATTGTGGCTTTTCAGTTTTTTTCCCGTCTCCTCAATGTCAGGATGTGATTATAAAGGACTTGTCATTATGAAGTTAACCTCAGAACATCTCTGACCCCAGGGGAAGAAGCGCGGATCTCTCCATCCAAAATAAGCTGTCACTTACAGGAGAGCGTCGTGATGACTACATTATCTGGTAATTAAATGTCTCCAGAAACTTCCCGGTGATTGACAGGCATCGGGGGCCACGTTGACCACGGGGCACAGCGCTTTATTTTTATTTTAAGGGAGAATAATTTCCCGGCTTTGTGTGCAGAAGACAAGAGATCTTAAAAAATAATGCAAGACACAGAACAATCCCAATGTGTTACTTGCAAGACAATGAAGCGCAACCTCCCCCCCCTTTCCCGACGCGTTTTGTGTTTCGTTGCGTTAACGTCTTTGTGTCTCTATGACAAGAATGATTGATTAACGAGATTGTAACAACTTCTTGTCATTACAAGTGAGATGTTCCTGTCTGCCCCCGCTGCCCCCGCGAATTGTGGGACGTATTAACGGAGCAAACAAAATAAAAGTTTGTTTTGGCAAAAGAAAGTTTGGTTGATTGTTTTTGGGAAGAACTTCAAAGAAAACCAACAAAAATTGAGAATATTGGGGGAGGGGCAATATGAATGGCCGTGGGGCCGAGCTCATCCAGAGCCGCACGTCCACAGCAACGTCTAACATGGAGAAGCTCTCACATCGAGCAGGGACAGCCAAAGAGCAGATCAAGGGTCTACAAATATATATACAGTTGCAAGAAAAAGTATGTGAACCCTTTGGAATGATATGGATTTCTGCACAAATTGGTCATAAAATGTGATCTGATCTTCATCTAAGTCACAACAATAGACAATCACAGTCGGCTTAAACTAATAACACACAAAGAGTTAAATGTTACCATGTTTTTATTGAACACGCCATGTAAGCATTCACAGTGCAGGTGGAAAAAGTATGTGAACCCTTGGATTTAATAACTGGTTGAACCTCATTTGGCAGCAATAACTTCCACCAAACGTTTCCTGTAGTTGCAGATCAGACGGGCACAACGGTCAGGAGTAATTCTTCACCATTCCTCTTTACAGAACGGTTTCAGTTCAGCAATATTCTCGGGATGTCTGGTGGGAATCGCTTTCTTGAGGTCCTGCCACAGCATCTCCATCGGGTTGAGGTCAGGACTCTGACTGGGCCGCTCCAGAAGGCGGATTTTCTTCTGTTTAAGCCATTCTGTTGTTGAGTTACTTCTATGCTTTGGGTCGTTGTCCTCTTGCAGCACCCATCTTCTGCTGAGCTTCAGCTGGTGGACAGATGGCCTGAAGTTCTCCTGCAAAATGTCTTGATAAACTTGGGAATTATTTTGTCCTTCGATGATAGCAATCCGTCCAGGCCCTGACTCAGCAAAGCAGCCCCAAACCATGATGCCCCCCCCCCCCACCATACTTCACAGTTGGGATGAGGTTTTGAGGTTGGTGTGCTGTGCCTCTTTTTCTCCACACATAGTGTTGTGTGTTTCTTCCAAACAACTCCACTTTGGTGTCATCTGTCCACAGAATATTTTGCCGGTACTGCTGTGGAACATCCCGGTGCTCTTGTGCAAACTGTAAACGTGCAGCAATGTTTTTTTGGACAGCAGTGGCTTCCTCTGTGGTGTCCTCCCATGAAATCCATTCTTGTTTAGTGTTTTAAGTATCGTAGATTCGCTAAGGGAGGTTAGCATATGCCAGAGACTTCTGTAAGTCTTTAGCTGACACTCTAGGAGTCTTCTTCACCTCATTGAGCAGTCTGCGCTGTGCTCTTGCAGTCATCTTTACAGGACGGCCGCTCCTAGGGAGAGTAGCAGCAGTGCTGAACCTTCTCCATTTATAGACAATGTGTCTTACCGTGGACTGATGAACAGCAAGGCTTTTGGAGACACTTTTATAACCCTTTCCAGCTTTATGCAAGTCAACAATTCTTAATCGTAGGTCTTCTGAGAGCTCTTCTGTGCGAGGCATCATTCACATCAGGCAATGCTTCTTGTGAAAAGCAAACCCAGAACTGGTGTGTGTTTTATAGGGCAGCTGTAACCAACACCTCCAATCTCATCTCATTGATGGGACTCCAGTTGGCTGACACCTCACTCCAATTAGCTCTTGGAGATGTCATTAGTCTAGGGGTTCACATACTTTCTCCACCTGCACTGTGAATGTTTACATGGTGTGTTCAATAAAAACATGGTAACATTTAACTCTTTGTGTGTTATTAGGTTAAGCCGCCTGTGATTGTCTATTGTTGTGACTGAGATGAAGATCAGATCACATTTTATGACCAATTTGTGCAGAAATCCACATCATTCCAAAGGGTTCACATACTTTTTCTTGCAACTGTATATAAGTAGTAAGCACAAAATACACAAGGTGAAAACAACTACAAAAAACACAAAAGGAAAAAGAAAATGTTCCACTGTGCTGCTCTTGAGTTACATCCTGTATTATACTCCAGAGCTGCACTCACTATTCTGCTGGTGCAGTCACTGTGTACATACATTACTTATCCTGTACAGATCCTGAGTTACATCCTGTATTATACTCCAGAGCTGCACTCACTATTCTGCTGGTGCAATCACTGTGTACATACATTACTTATCCTGTACTGATTCTGAGTTACATCCTGTATTATACTCCAGAGCTGCACTCACTATTCTGCTGGTGCAGTCACTGTGTACATACATTACTTATCCTGTACTGATCCTGAGTTACATCCTGTATTATACTCCAGAGCTGCACTCACTATTCTGCTGGTGCAGTCACTGTGTACATACATTACTTATCCTGTACTGATTCTGAGTTACATCCTGTATTATACTCCAGAGCTGCACTCACTATTCTGCTGGTGCAGTCACTGTGTACATACATTACTTATCCTGTACTGATCCTGAGTTACATCCTGTATTACACTCCAGAGCTGCACTCACTATTCTGCTGGTGGAGTCACTGTGTACATACATTACTTATCCTGTACTGATCCTGAGTTACATCCTGTATTATACTCCAGAGCTGCACTCACTATTCTGCTGGTGGAGTCACTGTGTACATACATTACTTATCCTGTACTGATCCTGTATTACATCCAGTATTATACTCCAGAGCCGCACTCACTATTCTGCTGGTGCAGTCACTGTGTACATACATTATTTATCCTGTACTGATCCTGTATTACATCCAGTATTATACTCCAGAGCTGCACTCACTATTCTGCTGGTGCAGTCACTGTGTACATACATTACTTATCCTGTACTGATCCGGCGTTACCTCCTGCATTATACTCCAGAGCTGCACTCAGGTGCTATTCTATGATGCAGATCTGGCTCTTGTACATGAGGACCATTTGCCCGGGAAGGAGCCACCGTCTTCCCACCTCCTTGCTGATCCTCTCCTCCTGTGCAGCCGCACAGTAATTCATCAGAGCGCTAACCTATAGACATGTGAAGGTTGTGGACACCTCTGAGGAGCCGTTGACCTTCACCAACCAGAAGAGCTGGAGTTAGAGGCTTCGTCAATATATATTTATCTTTCTGTGGGGACCATTTCCAGTGTGAGGAACGCTGACCTTGAAACTTCTGGAGTAGATGCAGTAAAATCAGGATCCCAGAAGAGAGGAGATAAAACACTGGCGTCGGCTCCTCCCCGCACTTTACAAAATAAAACTTTCCTTTCAGGAGCAGAGCTCATCTGTAGAGGAGGAGGAAGATACAATGTATCACCTGAAGGGCTCTGATACATTGTGTCCTCCGGATAACAGGATCTCAGAGCGTCCAGGGGTCAGGAAGGGTCTGGACGCTGAAGGTTCAGCCACCTGGTTACTAAACACAAGACATGGTGGAAAGTATGTGAACCCCAGAGACCTCCTGCACACATGCTGTTAGGGTATATGGACATCACAATGGAGGGTCAGATAAGACAAGTACTACCGCGTCATCTTGGTCTCTCGCCTGTGTCAGTCTATACTGCAGTCTTGCTATTGTAGCCCTGTGCCCAAGCGCTCACCATCAACACCGCCATAGCTTCCCCCTCATACATTTGTCTTTCCCCACAAGCTCCTGACACCTGACAACCTGTTACAGAGTAAGAGTTAGACGGCGGGGTCGTGCTGGTCTTAAGGCAAGGATTTTGCCACAATGGCTGCCATGCTATTACACCTGCCTGTGTGTCAGTCTTTTCTGAACTCCTGACATTCTGTTCATGAATCAGGAGGCTCAGGATGAATGGCGCTGCAAGTTCCACCCCACAATATGCATACATGACCGTTCAGGTTCTGACACCTGACAACCCTTGAATATCTATCTTGCTGCCCAGCAGTTTATCCCAGGTTGATCAGCGGCGTTTGCGGCTGCTGATCACCACGTATCACATTGGTTCTATTATTACGCACGGTACTATTTACTCCACGGCGGAGACCGTTTTATTTGTTTTCGCCCGTTCTGTCTCTTTCTTCCTCTGACACGCCGATGTCTCCGATAATAAATCACCGCAATTTGCTCGTCACCGGCAACAATGGCTTTAATCTTCATTTACAACTCGCAAAGTCCGTTTTGTGGGAGGCGTTTGATAAAATACTCAATTATCGTCTTGTGGGGTTTTTTGTTCAACTGCTGCTCCGATAACGAAATAAAAAAAACTCAAGATAAACTGCGAATAATTCTCCGAGAACAAATGTCAGCGGCACCGAGCCACGACAGACGGGGCGCCGAATATTCTCCTGGTTAAGCGACGGCCGCTCCAGTATTTACTGCGAATGTCATTTAAATAATGAGTGACACCTGCTCCTCGCAGCCTGCGGTCCGGCATGGGACAGGAGGGGAAGCATGGGGGTGAGGCACAGGACGGGGGGGGGGCACACAGGACAGGAGGAGGGGGGAGCATGGGGGTGAGGCACAGGATGGGGGGGTCATGAGGCACGGGACGGGGGGGGGCACAGGACAGGAGGGGCGGCACAGGATAGGGGGGCATGAGGCACGGGACGGGACGGCACACAGGACAGGAGGAGGGGGAGCATGGGGGTGAGGCACAGGATGGGGGGGCACAGGACAGGAGGGGCGGCACAGGATAGGGGGTCATGAGGCACAGGACGGGGGGGGCACACAGGACAGGAGGAGGGGGAGCATGGGGGTGAGGCACAGGATGGGGGGGTCATGAGGCACAGGAGGAGGGGGAGCATGGGGGTGAGGCACAGGATGGGGGGGGCACACAGGACAGGAGGAGGAGCGCAGGGGTGAGGCACAGGATGGGTGGTCATGAGGCACAGGACAGGAGGGGCGGCACAGAATAGGGGGGCATGAGGCACAGGACAGGAGAGGGGGAGCTGCCAGGACATTGCAGACTAGACCTACCAGACTGAGGAAAGGGGAAGCACTGAGAGCTGAAGGAGGATGGGGGTCCGTTCCACGCATTCCTCCCCATCCTGTGGCTCAACAGGGGTTGCAAAACTACCACTCTCATCATGCAGTCAGCGCTCTTCCACTGAGCGGTGGGGCCCCAGGACCCAGACCCCGACCCCCTCCCATCAAAACTTCTGACATTACTAGGTCGTGTTCAAATGACTTATTCGTTTTTTGGAAAGTTTAAAGGTGACCGATCCTGGAGCATCTTAACTCTGCATTCTGCTGTTCCTCAGTTATTCTTCCTGGAAATGTATGAATAAATGGACGGCGCTACCATTGGTCAAAGGGGTGTGTCCCTGAGCACGCTCATGCTATCCAATCTGTGCTGACTGTGTAGGGACACGGGTTACAAGGGGAATGGAAGCCCCCAGTCGCTCGCTACATTTCCAGGAGGAATTACAGAGGGATGACGAGACAGGTTAATAACCGAATATCAGTCCTTGTGGAGTATTTACTAGAACGGTCAGGTGAGGAGAGGCCTGTGGCTGTCAGGAAATGCTGAGAGTTGTAGTTTTGCATGGTTTCAGCTTACATTCGAACGCTCCACCTAGATGGCGGTACAATGTGTCAGTGAAGTGCGCAGCCTCCCGCGGTCCCGTTCACACGCCATTTCTGCAGCGCTGTGTGCGGCGATTCTTTTCGCCAGAATTAAACACGATCACATAAATCATCAGATAAATGAATCATGAAATTAATATGTAAATTGCGTGTTTAACCTCCATTTATGCGCCGCCGTCTGTCACCGAGCCATAAATCGCAACCTAATTGCAAAATTACGAAAAGGGGGAAACCTTCCGATCCGCAGAAATCCTGACATGGGTATCACTAACGCGCTCTGCACCGCTAAGTAACACAAGAGGACGTCACCGGTGGGTCGGGGCTGCGGCCATCATGGTCTGGTACTTCTCATCCCGGGGATAACACGGTGGGCTTAAAGGGGAACTCCACAATACAGAAGTATGACCCCCGATACAAGGTTACCGAAGACGGAGCGTCATTACTGGTCCTGGGTGACGACCACCAGTAAGTACCACTTCAGTGCCCGCGGAGGTTGTCAGCCAGCTTCAATATACTGCACCACAACACCCGCTCTTACTGCTGCATCGCCTCTAATTTTCCAGTTGTGCATCAGGAAGCTCAGGATGAACAGCGCTATAAGTCTCTAGTCATCCAGTCTTCACTGTAGAAATTCTAATTGAGCTCAGGATGCACAAAGCTTTAGGTCTGTTGTCACAGGACTGGAGGACATCACGCCGGCCTAGTGCACGGTTTGTGTCAGTCTCCACTGTTGTTCTGGTATTTTACTCTATCATGTGACTCATAACTTCTTCCTTTTCCCTTCCCAGAACATTAGACTTCACAGGGATCGGTGTTTTCTGTGAAGGCAAGGGGGATGACGCCCGTTACCTGCGACGCTCCCAATAATGCACTCGTGCATTGTAGCAAACTGAAATCACTGGATACAAGTGTAACAAACCCTCATCTGTGACAAGTATTAGGACAAGTCAGAATTTCAGTCCATAGGTGTTCCCATTCACTGACAGCAAGCAGAGATCTTGAAATTGGCAACAGAAAGTCTATTGGAGAGGCGCAGAACACTGAAAAGAATAACCTCATCGTTCACACTACATGATGTCACAGAACCAGCTCTGCTACATCACAGCCTGACACAGCGGAGGACAGTGTGCAGCCGGCAGATCTCGCACACGGATTAATGTCCGCGCGTTCACATTAGGGGATATGATGGATGGGCCTCCGCTCCAGCATCGCATTGATCTCTACAGCAAGGCAGCCTGGGAATTCCCCCCACAGCCGCCGCCGCCGCCGTCTATTCCAGCGCAACTTTCTGCTATTGACAAGAAATTTCACGGTGGACGCAGATCCCGCCGGAGCTGACAGATGTCAGGAGAACACGAGATATTACAATCAATGGAGCTGCCCTGTCACAGGAGTATCAGATCCCCCTCCTGCCAAGAGGCGTGCAGCATCTGAGCAGAAATCCTTCCAGAGATACAATCAGGTATTTCCCAAAACAAGTCCTAAAAAAGGTCCCATAACAGGGGGTCCGGGTGGCTTCGGGGACCCCCATAAATGTTCTGCTTGGAGGCAGGACAGGCAAGTAATATATTCCTCCATCTATGTCCTCCCATAATCCCCTGCACCAGAACTTTCTCACCATCCAGATCCCCCTGCTTAATGAACGCAATGCCAGAACTGCATCAGGGGGATTCCAAAAATCCCAAACTTATCATAGGTGACAAGTATCTGATCAGTGGGGGCCCCTGTGAGCAGGGGTCCCCAAGACCACCCTTCTATTCACACAGTACTGCGCTCGGCCTTCTCCATTAGTTCCATAGAAGACAATGGAGAGGTGAATGTCACACATGTACACTGTCGATCCATGCACACGGGGGGCTCTGGACCCCTCCTTCTCGTGATCACAGGGGGTCTCAACTATATCGGAAACTTGTGAGACGAGAGATATACAGACTTAAATCAGGGAGCCGTGTTCATCCTGGGCCCCCTGGTTCATGAACAGATTGTCAGATTGTGTATGATGGTACAGAAGTGATAAAGGGGGGGGGGGGTCTATGGAGAGTTGGGTCACCCCCTGTGGGTGGCTATGAGAGCAGATATTGGGGATCACTATACACATCCGTGTGCAGTATTATGGGGCCGGATCATCTTTTCTCTGGGGGCCACATTCGCGCTCGCCATGATCCCGCGTTTCGGTGAATGCAGATTTCATTTTAATCTAATTTTCCACTTAATCCCCAGAAACAAAGTAACGGAAAGTGTTTGGTATCACGTTACTAAATCAGCTTAGGAACACAATCCGCGGATATTTATAGCGCCGTAGTAACCGCCCCTCCCCCGCCTTTACGCAAATATTTCCAGCCATCGGATTTACACCTGAATCTCCCCCCCCCCCGCCCCCAAAAAAAAGGGTAATTGCTGATGACGCCCGACACATTTTCGCCTGGTCACATGACCGCAGAGAAGGTGCGAACGGTGCGTAAAACCCCCGAATGTAATCAGGCTCCTGTTATTAATATCCAAAGTATTTGTGTAATCTGCAGGAATAAAGCTCCTTACACGGATCAGAACATAACGGAATCCGCCATAACGCGCCAAATATCAACATTCCCTAAACGGATTCCACACAGATTTAAAGGGGACCTGCTGCCCGGGCGCAACAAGCGGAAACAAACTGCAACAGGTACAACCCTGGAAAGTTATACAATGTTACAATCCAGGTGCTCTGCCCGTGTCAGTCTATACTGTAGTACTGGGATTGTATTCATGAACCTGGGAGCTCTGGATGAACACAGTCATAGGTTTCCCTGACACAAATGCTCAGAATAAACATTTTTTCATACAGAACGTGACGATAAAATAAAACCGGTGATTACAATAGGCGCTGCTTTTAGTTCACGATTTCCCTGCACACCTGGAGCAGAGGCCTTGTCCGCAGAGCTTACGCTCCCATCCGTGCTGATTCTGTGTTCCATACGTGCGCGGCTCTTGGCGATTATTTCCCCTCTTAACGCAGTACATACTGAGCGATTCGCGGCACATTAACGACGGCGCTGATGCATCGCGTAACCTTGCGGAGAAAAATACATTTTCCTTCTAATCCATCCACGAGAGTCAATTTCCAGCAGATGTTCAAAAGACGCAGGAGCGGCCGCGCCGCACAAAGGAAAGTTGTCTGAAGGTCACGAGCTGCGGGTGAAACACGCCAGATACAAATAGCGTTAATTTATGAGCCTGGAGCGCCATGAATCGCGGGCCGCGCGCACTTCCTCAGCGCAGTTAGGGACTGCATCAGACAGCTCCTTCATATCTCAATACCCCTGGAATATAACATCGCCGCGGCGCAGGAAATCCATCAGCCGGTGGACAGAACGCGGCTCATAATTACTGGAGGATCCGCTCACACTCCCCGGGGGAAAGCGAGAAGGGACGTCAGACGCTGCGGCCGAGCACTACACAATAACCAGCACCGGCCTGTGACGAGGATGAAGTAGTAAAGAGCGCAGGCCGGAGGGGGCGCTGCACCGCGCTGGAGGACGCCACAAAGGTTAAAGAGCCACGTCATCCACCGCCATCTGTACACAACCCCATACCTTCAATGGAGGAAATCTAATACCGCAGGTAATGAGAGAAGCAGCGCAGATCTCTCAGTGACCAGACGGTTACAGTATCAGCGCGCGCCTCACAGCATTGTCCACACTGGATACAATTGTAACAAGCTTGTTTACATTCTGCTGGTTGAGGCATGAGCTCAGTATTCCACAAGTTGTGGCACCGCACAGGCATCACATGTGTCGCCCGTGGTACAAGAAAGAATGTATACACAGTAGGATTTATACGCTTTTTTTTTACGGTGTGTAGACTGCGCTTTCCGCATCTCACCCCAATTTGTACCAAAAGGACACTACTTTGGCTCACGCCGAGTACATGAGGCCGATGGACATGTTTGTCACGTGTGCAGAGCCCAAGCGGTGCCACATATCAGGTTCATACAATACAATTTCACACAAACAATCCTACCGATACATTGTAACAAACTATCAACACCATCATTTAAAACTTTTTTTTTTTAACAATTCAAATTCTGCAACTTTCTAAAAGACTGTAAGGCAGATTTACTGAAGTGACTGCGCCAAGAGTCAGAAAACGTGCCAAAATAAGGCCCAATCCTGGCACATAACGCCGCATCAAGGCTTAGCTATATTCATGATGCAAATGGACCAAGAGCCATAATCCACTGCGCCTCGCTCACCGGTTCCGGGCTTATCACATGTATCACAGGAACCAACCCAATAGCTGCGCAGAGTTAGGCTACATGCACACGACCGTATGTGCTTTGCGGTCTGCGAATTGCGGATCATCAAAAACAAACAGATGACATCCGTATGCCATCCGTTTTTTTTTTTTTGCGGATCCATTGTAACAATGCCTAAAACGGACAAGAATAGGACATGTTCTATTTTTTTTGCAGGACTATGGAACGGACATACTGATGCGGATGCTGCATCCTATCCACAAAAAATAAAAACGGAACGGACACGGAAACAAAATAAGTTTGCGTGCATGTAGCCTTAGACACAAGTGTCTGCACCGCACGTATCGTCAGCAGAAGCCACAGCGATAGATCTGGCGCAATTGTCTTGTAAAGGTAGTTGGTTACAATGTATCAGTCTGGAGTTCAGGCAGAGTCTAGAATGAAACATTGTAACAACTTTTGCTCGTCAGATATCCCAACAAGGAAACCACGGTAACCACTTGTGACTACGGCACCGAGGACTGGAAATCTCACATACTCTGAGCTGCACCGCTGGTGCCGTAATGGGATTTGCGTTTAACCCCTCGAGTGCCAGTGTTATTGCTCCTAAATCGCTTGCACAGGACTGTATTAAATTTAATTAGTTAAAAAGCAATTTGGTGGGGAGCGTGTAACGATGGCGCGGCATGCTGTGTAATCTCCTATCCATTACTGGGGAGCGTAAGCCGATGAAATTAATATCAGCAGCCGCAGCGAGAAGCGGAGTCATGTGCTCCGCGCCACATACCACAGCGCAGGGGTTATTAGCGGCGTAGCTGACACCACCCTATTACGGCAATTATTAGCGGCTCTCAGAGCCATTATTATAAATAGTAGCGGAGTGCGGCTAGGAGGATGTAATGCCGCCCGGAAGAGCAAATGAACGATTATTTATACCGTGGGGGGGGGGGGCAAAGCCGTAATAGAGGCGAAAGCTCAACGAGCGCCGGCTTCATGGGTTTTATTTTCCACAGACTGAATTGTAGCGTGCGGCTGATTTAGGAGGACGAGATTATTACGTTTAATGTTCGCCATTGATCAGAAGAGCGGAGTAATGTTTATCCGAGGAGCGTTAGAAGCGCAGCGCCAGATACCCGACACGTAGATACTAACCCCATAGTCGGCCTCTCCTGGAATAGCTGATAACAGGGAATAATAGACTTTTCCAAAATTATCATCTTTCCAGCTTAAAGCGACTGCAAACCGGGTCCAATAAATGGCCTTAAACTGCACAGCAAAACGGAGTTAGGATGGACGGCGGCGGCGGCGGCCCTTTAAAAGCGTTTTTTGCCCAGAGGATTTCTTTAAAGGCTACGAACATCATTTCACTCATATTGGTCTTTATTCATTTTCCAGAGTTTCCTTCGCCAGCCTTCGTCGTATCGGCAGAGAAGCCATCGGGGAGCTGCTCCGACGGCTCCATGTGGTCACGGCTTAAAGGGGTATTCCGTTTAGAGAAAGTTATCCTCTACCCACAGGATAGGGGAGAAGTATTAGATCGGAGGGGGGCGAGTACTCTGCCATGTCCAGCGCTCCCACAGACATTAATAAAGCGGCGGCGCGATTTTCCAACCAGCCACTGCGTCCATTTCTGTGGGGCTCCACTCTCGTTATCAGTGGGGGTCCCAGCAGCGGGTCCCCTATCCTGTGAGTAGGGGATAGCTTTCTATAACTGGAATACCCCTTTAAATGGGTGCTTATGCGCTATTCCGCAGCAGGGCTAGACCTGGAGCCGTCAGCGCAGCTCTCTGATGGATTCTCTGTAAAACAGTAAGCAGCGTAGGCTGCGGATACACCGACAGCGAAGGCCGTGGAACACAAACTGTTGGCAATTTTTAATAAAGATCAAATGCAAATTTTTTTTTTTTTTAGCCCAATATTATTAAAATTTAATTTTGAAAAATCGTTTTTAAGTGGATGGGGCCCCCAGCGTCACGTCACGTGACCCGGATCTAGGAGCCCTGGGACCATCAGGCCTGGAAGTTGTGGAATTTATTAATATTTGACAGCGATTTAAGTCGTTCCCATTATGCATCATTTCTGCCACTCCGGGTGGAGCCGCGCGAACCTCACACCTCGCCCGGGGGATGGTCCGACACCCACTTACCGGCCTGGAAAGATAGTTGTCAAGGAGGTCTTTCTACGCGGTATGGGAGAGGGATATCCGCACCCAGTGCCCGATACATACGGAAATAAATCTATATTACAGGAACTCAATGACGCATTGTAAGGACACCGGCGCTAACCGGACCGGAGACGGCGGCCGGGGTCCCACATAGCCACGACCCCTGGTCCGTTCATCATCAATAAAACATCCTAAAACCAAAAATCACAAAAATAAGAAAATTAAGCCCAAGGTCACGTCAATAAAAGACACAAACCTGGAGTAAATCAGACAAATAAAACGGTAATTAAAAGCGGTGGCGGCGGCGGCGGCGTCCGTCCTGCATTATCAGCTCATCACATTCATTGCTGCCCTAGAATAACAGAGCCGCATCTGCAGTCATTACCGGGCGGCGGATAAATCAATCCTCCCAATGATGCCTCCAGCCGCCCTGCGCCCTATAAGCAGCCGGATATTTATTTCTGCCTGACACGTCTGACAACCTATTTACTGTAGGCAAATGGAACTGGGACTGCACCTTGTAACGGCCTCAGCAATTCCCACTGTGGGGTGCATCTCCGAAGACGGATGGAGGCAATAAAAACGGCTTTATGGCCTAAGAGGCGGCTCTGAACTTTTCTATTTGTCTGACGACCTTTGGCGGAGTCGCTCTGGTGTTCGCAGGCTATGGATTGCAAGCTCTTGGGGGCACCGGGTGATGACTGCCACACGATGCAATAGAAGTAATGCAGGATGAAGAAATAAATAAAGTGATGCACACATACAACATGAACGTACAGACGGAGGACGCCGTCCCTTTAAGGCTCGCAGGTGGAGGAGGTTGTGGGGCTGCATCGAGAAATTACATAACACAATTGGCAATTAAAAAATGGCTTCAACTGAAGAAGAGTCAACCGGACATTAGACAAATATCCTGCATCTGTGCGACTCGCGTGAACGCGGCTCATAGAAAGACATGAACCTGCGGCCGAAAACCTCACGAAGGCGACAAATCTGCTGCGTGTGAACGTCGCCTAATGGATTCATCATCATCACTAGTCCCACAGACATAATTAGGGTCCATGATGGGATAGTCGGTCGGATCGGTACTGATCGGGTCCACGGTTACCGACCAGATCCGCCGGGTTCTACAGACAAGAACTAGACCTTCCGAGGTTAAAGGTCGCTCCCTGAGGTGACCGAGCGAGAACATTACATCATAGGCACAGATACAATGTATCAGCAGACACAACAGATCCACCACCGAAATAACAAACGTCTTCAAGAAATGTAATAAATGCTCAATAAGACCACAAATATATAAAATACAACAGTGCAAAAAATATATATAATCACATGAGAGCCTAGGAGAAGTAATGTAGCATACAGCGGATAGGAAAAGTCTACACGCCCCTGTATGTGTCCTATATATACAGCGGATAGAAAAAGTCTACACGCCCCTGTATGTGTCCTATATATATATACACAGAGGATAGAAAAAGTCTACACACCCCTGTATGTGTCCTATATATATACACACAGCGGATAGAAAAAGTCTACACGCCCCTGTATGTGTCCTATATATACAGTGGGGGAAATAATTATTTGACCCCTCACTGATTTTGTAAGTTTGTCCAATGACAAAGAAATGAAAAGTCTCAGAACAGTATCATTTCAATGGTAGGTTTATTGTAACAGTGGCAGATAGCACATCAAAAGGAAAATCGAAAAAATAACTTTAAATAAAAGATAGCAACTGATTTGCATTTCATTGAGTGAAATAAGTATTTGAACCCCTACCAACCATTAAGAGTTCTGGCTCCCACAGAGTGGTTAGACACTTCTACTCAATTAGTCACCCTCATTAAGGACACCTGTCTTAACTAGTCACCTGTATAAAAGACACCTGTCCACAGAATCAATCAATCAAGCAGACTCCAAACTCTCCAACATGGGAAAGACCAAAGAGCTGTCCAAGGACGTCAGAGACAAAATTGTAGACCTGCACAAGGCTGGAATGGGCTACAAAACCATTAGCAAGAAGCTGGGAGAGAAGGTGACAACTGTTGGTGCGATTGTTCGAAAATGGAAGGAGCACAAAATGACCATCAATCGACCTCGCTCTGGGGCTCCACGCAAGATCTCACCTCGTGGGGTGTCAATGGTTCTGAGAAAGGTGAAAAAGCATCCTAGAACTACACGGGAGGAGTTAGTTAATGACCTCAAATTAGCAGGGACCACAGTCACCAAGAAAACCATTGGAAACACATTACACCGCAATGGATTAAAATCCTGCAGGGCTCGCAAGGTCCCCCTGCTCAGGAAGGCACATGTGCAGGCCCGTCTGAAGTTTGCCAATGAACACCTGAATGATTCAGAGAGTGACTGGGAGAAGGTGCTGTGGTCTGATGAGACCAAAATAGAGCTCTTTGGCATTAACTCAACTCGCTGTGTTTGGAGGAAGAAAAATGCTGCCTATGACCCCCAAAACACCGTCCCCACCGTCAAGCATGGGGGTGGAAACATTTTGCTTTGGGGGTGTTTTTCTGCTAAGGGCACAGGACAACTTATTCGCATAAACGGGAAAATGGACGGAGCCATGTATCGTGAAATCCTGAGCGACAACCTCCTTCCCTCTGCCAGGAAACTGAAAATGGGTCGTGGATGGGTGTTCCAGCACGACAATGACCCAAAACATACAGCAAAGGCAACAAAGGAGTGGCTCAAGAAGAAGCACATTAAGGTCATGGAGTGGCCTAGTCAGTCTCCGGACCTTAATCCAATCGAAAACCTATGGAGGGAGCTCAAGCTCAGAGTTGCACAGAGACAGCCTCGAAACCTTAGGGATTTAGAGATGATCTGCAAAGAGGAGTGGACCAACATTCCTCCTAAAATGTGCGCAAACTTGGTCATCAATTACAAGAAACGTTTGACCTCTGTGCTTGCAAACAAGGGTTTTTCCACCAAGTATTAAGTCTTTTTTTGTTAGAGGGTTCAAATACTTATTTCACTCAATGAAATGCAAATCAGTTGCTATCTTTTATTTAAAGTTATTTTTTCGATTTTCCTTTTGATGTGCTATCTGCCACTGTTACAATAAACCTACCATTGAAATGATACTGTTCTGAGACTTTTCATTTCTTTGTCATTGGACAAACTTACAAAATCAGTGAGGGGTCAAATAATTATTTCCCCCACTGTATACAGCGGATAGAAAAAGTCTACACGCCCCTGTATGTGTCCTATATATATACAGCGGATAGAAAAAGTCTACACGACCCTGTATGTGTCCTATATATATACACAGCGGATAGAAAAAGTCTACACGCCCCTGATAGATGTCAGGTTTCTGTGATGTAAAAAAATGAGACAAAGATAAATCATTTCAGAACTTTTTACGCCTTTAATGTGACCTATAAACTGTACAACTCAATGGAAAACAAACTGAAAACTTTTAGGTGGAGGGAAGAAAAAATATAAAAATAAAATAATCTGGTTGCATAAGTGTGCACGCCCCTTTGCATGTTATTCCAGCACTCAGTCTTTTGGATCTGAGTCTATCAGCATGGCGCATTGTGACTCTTTGCAGAAACCCTCCAGATCTGTCAGATTGTGAGGGCATCTCCTGGGCACAGCCCTCTTCAGATCACCCCACAGACTGCGAGGGCATCTCCTGGGCACAGCCCTCTTCAGATCACCCCACAGACTGCGAGGGCATCTCCTGGGCACGGCCCTCTTCAGATCACCCCACAGACTGCAAGGGCATCTCCTGGGCACAGCCCTCTTCAGATCACCCCACAGACTGCAAGGGCATCTCCTGGGCACAGCCCTCTTCAGATCACCCCACAGATTGCGAGGGCATCTCCTGGGCACAGCCCTCTTCAGATCACCCCACAGACTGCGAGGGCATCTCCTGGGCATGGCCCTCTTCAGATCACCCCACAGATGGCGAGGGCATCTCCTGGGCACTGCCCTCTTCAGATCACCCCACAGATTGTCAATCGGCTTCAGGTCTGGGCTCTGGTTGGGCCATTCCACAACGTTCATCTTCTTCTGGTGAAGCCATTCCTTGGTTGATTTGGATGTCTGCTTTGGGTCGTTGTCCTGCTGAAAGATGTAGTTCCTCTTCATGGTCAGCTTTCTAGCAGAAGCCTGAAGGTTTTGGGCCAATATTGACCGGTATTTGGACCTGTTCAGAATTCCCTCTAGCCTAACTAAGGCCCCAGTTCCAGCTGAAGAAGAACAGCCCCTTGGCATGATGCTGCCCCCACCATGCTTCCCTGTGGGGATGGGGTTCTCCTGGTGATGGGCAGTGTTGTTTTTGCGCCAAACATATCTTTGGGAATTATGGCCAAAAAGTCCCACCTTGGTTTCATCCGACCAGAACTCCTTTTCCCACAGGCTTTTGGGAGACTTCAGATGTGTTTTTGCAGAATGTAGCCCGGCTTGGATGTTTTTCTTGGTAAGAAAAGGCTTTCGTCTTGCCCCTCTGCCCCATAGCCCAGACATATGAAGAATACGGGAGATTGTTGTCACATGGACCACACAGCCAGGACTGGCCAGAGATTCCTGCAGCTCCTGTAATGTTGCTGTCGGCCTCTTGGTCGCCTCCCAGACCAGTTTTCTTCTTGTCTTTTCATCAATGTTGGAGGGACGTCCAGTTCTTGGTGATGTCACTGTTGGGCCATATTTCCTCCACTTGATGATGACGGTCTCCACTGTGTTCCATGGTAGATCTAATGCCTTGGACATTCTTTTGTCCCCTTCTCCTGACTGATACCTTCTAAGGGTCCATTCACATATCCGCAATTTAGTTCCGCATTTTGCGGAACAGAATTGCGGATCCATTCATTTCCGGGTCCGCAATTCCGATCCCCCCAAAAAATATAGAATAAGTCCTATTCTTGCCCGCAATTGCGGACAAGAATAGGCATTTTCTATTAAGTGCCGGCGATGTGCGGTCCGCAAAATGCAGAACACACATCGCCAATGTCCGTATAATACAGGATGTAACTCAGGATCAGTACAGGATAAGTAATGTATGTACACAGTGACTGCACCAGCAGAATAGTAAGTGCAGCTCTGGAGTATAATACAGTATGTCACTCAGGATCAGTACAGGATAAGTAATGTATGTACACAGTGACTGCACCAGCAGAATAGTGAGTGCAGCTCTGGAGTATAATACAGGATGTAACTCAGGATCAGTACAGGATAAGTAATGTATGTACACAGTGACTGCACCAGCAGAATAGTGAGTGCAGCTCTGGAGTATAATACAGGATGTAACTCAGGATCAGTACAGGATAAGTAATGTATGTACACAGTGACTGCACCAGCAGAATAGTGAGTGCAGCTCTGGAGTATAATACAGGATATAACTCAGGATCAGTACAGGATAAGTAATGTATGTACACAGTGACTGCACCAGCAGAATAGTGAGTGCAGCTCTGGAGTATAATACAGGATGTAACTCAGGATCAGTACAGGATAAGTAATGTATGTACACAGTGACTGCACCAGCAGAATAGTGAGTGCAGCTCTGGAGTATAATACAGGATGTAACTCAGGATCAGTACAGGATAAGTAATGTATGTACACAGTGACTGCACCAGCAGAATAGTGAGTACAGCTCTGGAGTATAATACAGGATGTAACCCAGGATCAGTACAGGATAAGTAATGTATGTACACAGTGACTGCACCAGCAGAATAGTGAGTACAGCTCTGGAGTATAATACAGGATGTAACTCAGGATCAGTACAGGATAAGTAATGTATGTACACAGTGACTGCACCAGCAGAATAGTGAGTGCAGCTCTGGAGTATAATACAGGATGTAACCCAGGATCAGTACAGGATAAGTAATGTATGTACACAGTGACTGCACCAGCAGAATAGTGAGTGCAGCTCTGGAGTATAATACAGGATGTAACTCAGGATCAGTACAGGATAAGTAATGTATGTACACAGTAGTAGTAGTCAGTCCCTCTATTATACACTCTGGAAATGTAGGGACCAGTTGAAGCCAAACTCATCCGGCAACGGCCAAGAAAACAAACAATTAGGACGCAGCGACATCATTTCTGAGAAACACCCAATAAAACGCGTGGATGGCGGTCAAATCTTCAACTCCAGAATGAACGACCAGGTGCTCATGGCGAATGACGGCGAATCCAAGAAATGAGCCTTCCTGCTCCCAGATGATTCAACACTACACTGCGTATCCAGATACCCCGACTAATCTAGAGCTCTGTTCATCCTGAGCTTCCTAGTTCATGAACAGAATGTAAAAAGTGCAGTGGAGACTGAACCAAAGCAAATGTGATGAGTGAAGCGCAAATGCCTGGCACACCTGGGGTCATGGCCTCTATAATGGCAGCACCGAGGACTGTTCACCCAACACGTGGGAGTGCTCTGTACTTCATTATAAAATAGATGCATGCATACAGCAGCCTACAGCCGAGCAGTCCGACCTACAGCAACCTGGAGCAGAGCAGCCGCACAGCCCGACCTACAGCAGCCTGGAGCCGAGCAGTCCGACCTACAGCAACCTGGAGCAGAGGAGCCGCACAGCCCAACCTACAGCAGCCTAGAGCCGAGCAGCCAAACCTACAGCAGCCAAACCTACAGCAGCCTAGAGCCGAGCAGCCAAACCTACAGCAGCCTAGAGCCGAGCAGCCAAACCTACAGCAGCCTAGAGCCGAGCAGCCAAACCTACAGCAGCCAAACCTACAGCAGCCTAGAGCCGAGCAGCCAAACCTACAGCAGCCTAGAGCCGAGCAGCCAAACCTACAGCAGCCTAGAGCCGAGCAGACAAACCTACAGCAGCCTAGAGCCGAGCAGACAAACCTACAGCAGCCTAGAGCCGAGCAGACAAACCTACAGCAGCCTAGGGCCGAGCAGACAAACCTACAGCAGCCTAGAGCCGAGCAGACAAACCTACAGCAGCCTAGGGCCGAGCAGCTGCACAGCACGGAGCGGATGCAGCCTCAGACTTCTCTCCGGCAGAAGTAAATTTCTTCCCATTTGCCGTAAAAGAAAGAAATTTCAAAGGATTGTGAAATTGAGACAATAAATTCTTAATATCCATCTTTCCGCGGATAAACGACTGCGCGGCTCCTCCGAGGGAGCGGTCTGAGGGCGAGGAAGGGGTTAACACACACTGCTGCCCGACAACCTTACAGGACAAGACTGTGGTTGTCAGACGGACTATTTACACAATGTGAGAAATGCATAAAACCAAAGATGCTGAGTTTCCACGCGAGGGTCATGTGACTTCTGCGCTGCCACAATGTAACGGATACCGACACGTTGTAGAAACCCACCGGCCCTCACATAACGGTGCGTATTCCTACACGTACTGGGCGCCCCTGACAACCATTGGACAGTGGGGAAAAAGTTGTCGGGGAAATAAAGGCTGCTAATAGAAATCCCATCGTGCTTTGTATTCTTCCAACAATAAGATCGGGCGGATTTTTCGTGCCCCCCGGATTCAGGTTACGTTTCAGATATTAACATCGGCTCGTACATTTCTGCCTCCTGACCCCCCCGAATCTTTTACACATCATCCCTAATTACATGATTAGTGCTTTGAAGGGCAGAAGAGAAGCCATTTACATAATTTAATCATAAAAAGAACTTAAAGACACAGATTTTGCTGTTCGTTTGTACAATTAACTCCACGGCCGGGGGGGGGAGATATTAATGTGATTAAGCAGGATTTCTGCACCGACTCCGTGTCCTCTATTAGAGAAGGGCTGGAGGCAAACCCAAAATTAATTTTAGAAGACAATCAATTTTATCCTACATGACGGTAATAAATAAGAGCCCATCTGCGGAGGGAGCCGGCGCCCTGGGTGGGGGGCGGCTGCTGCTCCAGATGCCATCTCTGACGGAATTCCTAGAAGTTGGGTGAAGCCACCAGCACCCGGGCGCTGCCAACCCTCCACCTAGACCCGTCCTGACCTCACAGCGAAACTGCACTGAGGGCCCCAACTGCAAGTCCATGCTCTATGACTCCGCCCCCTCGGAGTGAGACGCTGCTCATCCTGGACCTCCTGGTGCATGTATAATAGAATGCCAGAACGGCAGTTAAGACTGACATGCCGGCAAACTGTAGGAAGCACAAAAAATGTGCAGACAAAAATCATGCAGGAAAACAATGGCGCCATATTCCCGCCATCTGCCATATTACAGGGATCATCCACAATTCCATAACTAAAACTAAATCAAAGCATAACGAAACTTTGTGCAACTTTTAAATAATACATTTCAAATCCCTCTTTTTTAAGACCTCTGCTTACTGTCAGTGAATGGGAACATCTTAACACACAGAGGCAGTAGACACTAAGCCAGGGGATAGGCAACCTTCCAGCTGTGGTTAAACTACAACTCCCAGCATGCATACTTGATCTTTTTTCAGAACTCCCATAGAAATGAATGGAGCACGCTGGGAATTGTAGTTTCACAACAGCTGGAGTGCCGAAGGGCGCTGACCCCGGTGCCAAGCTAAGCTCACACAGCTGAGGGTTTGTTACAGTGCATCCAGTCTGGAGCTAAACCTCCTCCACTAAGGCCTCTTTCACACTGGCGTGTGCGCTCCGTTGCCGTATTGCGGATCCGCAATACACGGGTGCCGTTCCGTGGGCATTCCGCATCATGGATGCAAGCCCATTCACTTTAATGGGTCCACAAATCCGGAGATGCGGAATGGTGCGGAACAGAAGCACGGAATAGAACCCTACGGGAGCACTACGGGGCGCTTCTGTGGGGTTTCTTCCCGTACTTCCGTTCCGCAAAAAGATAGGACATGTCCTATCTTTTTGCGGAACGGCCGGATCGTGAATAGGTCCGCGATCTGCTGCGGCTGCCCCACAGACTATGCTCGTGTATTGCGGCCCACAATACGGCAACGGAACGCACATGCCAGTGTGAAAGAGGCCTAAAGCGTTTTACCTGCACTGATACACTGTAACAAACAGGAGAGAGATTTCTGTTTCCTTGGATGATGGCCTCAGTTGGATACTGGAAATGTAGGAAACCCTCGGCTATAAGATCTATACAAGTCAGCCTATAGATGTAAGCACAGTTATTGCCATTCACTTACAGCAAGCAGGAATTTTGAAAATGGTGAGGAACTGAAACACAAAGTTACAGAACTCTTCATTATGAAGCAGGAAAATCCATTTAATTCCAAAGTAGCCGCCACCGACCGGAAACGGTTCAGTCCGAGATTTGGGAGCCCCAACAGCGCGCCGATCCTTCCACGATGTAACGCGTGCGAGAGGAAGACGCGGCCGGCGTCCCGAGCCTTGTAATTAATTACTGCTTCAACCGCTGTGACTGAGCGCCTGCAGCAAACCTCGGCGCAGCGTACGGATATGTCAACCAGTCATTTACACAGAGCAGGAGGCGCCGGAGCCGCGGCGCAGCAGAGCAAACAGTCTGAAGGAGGAAATCAACGCCGCGACGTCGGCCCGACATCTACATCCCGGGTACAAGTTCCGATTAATCCTCAGTAAATGCACAAAGCCTTATCTTGTACATCAGGTTTTATACTCCAGTTACTTCCAAAGCTGACTCCACAATTCTGCCATTATATCCCGCCTCACCTGGGGCAGAAATGCCTGCGACTGTCCCATTCTGCTGCAGAAAATACCCCATCCAGATGACTGGCACCGAAAATCTACTGCATGTAAATATACCCTTATACTCCAGTCACATCCAAAGCTGCATTTGTATTTCTGCGCTCAGGTAGCACTCTCTCACTTCAGTCCCCTGCCGCCTCAGCGTCAGTGTATCACGGGAACAGTACGGAGTGGCGTTGTAGCTGACGGGCGCCCTGGTATGGGGGATGCTCCCAGGAAGCGGGGTCTCCGATTTCCAGGTGGGCTTGGATCCTACGGCAGATGTTACGTGTGACGCCGTATACCCGTCTATACATCTCAACAGTGCAATACACAGGAGAGCAGTGCATTGTGGGAGCTCCGGGTATGACCGGCTACAAAGGAAGGAATCTGAATGCAGCTCTGGATGTGACTGGAGTGATTACAGTTATTAGCCCTCCTGTAATGAGTCTATTGTATGGGCAGGACATTAAATCTACTGAAAGTAAATCATGAAGGTTCCTGATAAATGACAGCAAGCAGAGATCTTGTCCAGGACAATCACATTAGAACACAGGCATTTGGTGATAGATACAGGTGAAGGGTACAGAGCGCCAGGGAAATATTCCATGGACCTCATTGAGCTCCGGCCCATCCGCAACGTGACTGGACGCGGAGGATCTGTGAGGTCTTATCAATGGAAAATCGTATAATGGGAATCCCCGGAAAATCTACGACCGCGAGTCCAGCTCCCATATAATGGGAACGACCGGAAGATCCGAGAGCGCGAGTCCAGCTCCCGTATAATAGGAACGACCGGAAGATCCGAGAGCGCGAGTCCAGCTCCCGTATAATGGGAACGACCGGAAGATCCGAGAGCGCGAGTCCAGCTCCCGTATAATGGGAACGACCGGAAGATCCAAGAGCGCGAGTCCAGCTCCCATATAATGGGAACGACCGGAAGATCCGAGAGCGCGAGTCCAGCTCCCGTATAATAGGAACGACCGGAAGATCCGAGAGCGCGAGTCCACCTCCCGTATAATGGGAACGACCGGAAGATCTGAGAGCGCGAGTCCAGCTCCCGTATAATAGGAACGACCGGAAGATCCGAGAGCGCGAGTCCACCTCCCGTATAATGGGAACGACCGGAAGATCCGAGAGCGCGAGTCCAGCTCCCGTATAATGGGAACGACCGGAAGATCCGAGCGCGCGAGTCCAGCTCCCGTATAATGGGAACGACCGGAAGATCCGAGCGCGCGAGTCCAGCTCCCATATAATGGGAACGACCGGAAGATCCGAGCGCGCGAGTCCAGCTCCCGTATAATGGGAACGACCGGAAGATCCGAGCGCGCGAGTCCAGCTCCCGTATAATAGGAACGACCGGAAGATCAGAGAGCGCGAGTCCACCTCCCGTATAATAGGAACGACCGGAAGATCCAAGAGCGCGAGTCCAGCTCCCGTATAATGGGAACGACCGGAAGATCCAAGAGCGCGAGTCCAGCTCCCGTATAATGGGAACGACCGGAAGATCCGAGAGCGCGAGTCCACCTCCCGTATAATAGGAACGACCGGAAGATCCGAGAGCGCGAGTCCAGCTTCCCTAGATACCAGGTGGTAATATATAAAACACAGTGATGCACAATCCTAAACCCCCCCCCCCCCCCCCAATCCCTCAGTCATGAACCTGAAGGCTCAGGATGAACAGAACTATGTAAATAGAAACCAAATGTAGAAAATCTGTTCCACTTGATCTGATAAAGTCTGCAGCACTCCAGCTGTTGTGAAACTACAACTCCCAACACCCTCTATTTGTATCTATGGGAGCTCTGAGTGCAATGGTGCAGGTGTGCATGCTGGGAGTTGTAGCTTTTTAGGGTTCAGAAAGAGCCTCCACGGGAGCATTGGGTTGTAGATTGTGTAGATACGAGCCCTGATGATATATACAACCTACCGCAATCCAGCAGAGCTAGAATTACAACTCCCACCGTGCTCAGCTAGACTTGGGGTCATTACATCTTTCAGCCATATCTGATCAGTAATAGGATCCCGCGGGCGGTTTCCCCGCTCGGCTGCAGCTCCAGTTGTGGACACGGCCGCGCGTTTGTCACTATAATTTTTAATCTACTTTACAATTGTCGTCTATTAAACATTGATGAGGAACTACTACTCCCATCGGTGTCGTGCAAATTATTTCAAGCAGCAGGACACAATGACTGCTGCCGGCATGAATTATAGATGAGGAGCCCGAGAGATCTGAGCGCCAGGTCTATAGGGTGTCACACAGGATGAGGGGCTCCTGGGGGCCACAGGCTGATAGAAAGGAACTGTCCAATCATCTGTAGCTGAGCTTCATCACTGTGCAAGGAAAGCCTTGGCCTGAACTGTTCACTACAACCTCTGCTTGCTGTCAGTGACAAGAACCCATTAGGTTAACACTTATGAACACTTTAGGTTTCCTGGATCTGATGACAATCCTCTGTGCGGTGAGCAGTGGATACACTGTAACAGAGCCTCAGCTGTGAGAAGCAAGCAGAGATAGATAAAATAAAGAAGAATACTAGCACACAGTCTGAGACAAAGTTTCAGAACTTTATATTACACAAAACAATTGCACCTGAAATGTATCCATGTAGTAGATGGTATCTGTGCCTTTAATTTGCGTCTGCAGGGGATGGGGGGCTATGGGCCACATCAAATTTAGGAGTCAGTGTGGGTTGCAACAGTCAGTCTGAGGGCCCAATTTCTGGTTCTGCTTGTCCCTATGCTTTACACTGCAGCTTTACTCCATTGAATTTAGTCTAAAACACTGGGAGGTGGAACATAAAGAAGTTATTAAAAAGAATGAATACATAAAGAAATGTTATAGAAGCGCCCCCCGGGCCCCGTCACGGGCACACGTGGGGCGGTTTACCAGGAGCCGCCGTGTTTTACTTCCACTCTCGGCTCCTGTTAATCCAATATAACTTTTCTCCAGACCCATAAACGGCAGCAGAGAAGACGGCACAGATGTTCACCTCTAATGCAATTTCCATCCAATCTCCTAAGTGCGCTCCCCGCGCCGCGCGGCTTTACGTTGTGTTTAGCTTGCAAATTCTTTTAATAAATAATGAATGCAATAAAATGGAGAGATCAATGGCAGCTGAGAAAATCATAAAAGGAGGCGCGAGGCTCGGCCACTGCTGATCTCAAACTCTAATCTGGAGACCAATCAATACCATTCCTGCCCCTCTGCGCTTTCTCAGCCTGTCACACGGCGAGCAGATAACCGCAGCGCGGATACCCGATACCGTCACCTGACATCCGATCGCACGCAGAGTCCGCTCAGCACCCCGCCCCCCTTTAACTCCGGAGGAACCAGCGAAAAATCACCAGATAATAATTCTATATCTCTCACCACCTCTGACCAGTAACATACCGCTATACAACTCACGAAAACCAGTGACTCTAGTAGTATTATAGCAGTTATATTCTTGTACATAGGAGCAGTATTATAGTAATTATATTCTTGTACATAGGAAGCAGTATTATAGTAGTTATATTCTTGTACATAGGAGCAGTATTATAGTAGTTATATTCTTGTCCATAGGAGGCAGTATTATAGTAGTTATATTCTTGACCATAGGAGGCAGTATTATAGTAGTTATATTCTTGTCCATAGGAGGCAGTATTATAGTAGTTATATTCTTGTCCATAGAGGCAGTATTATAGTAGTTATATTCTTGTCCATAGAGGCAGTATTATAGTAGTTATATTCTTGTCCATAGGAGGCAGTATTATAGTAGTTATATTCTTGTCCATAGGAGGCAGTATTATAGTAGTTATATTCTTGTCCATAGGAGGCAGTATTATTGTAGTTATATTCTTGTCCATAGGAGGCAGTATTATTGTAGTTATATTCTTGTCCATAGGAGGCAGTATTATAGTAGTTATATTCTTGTCCATAGGAGGCAGTATTATAGTAGTTATATTCTTGTCCATAGGAGCAGTATTATAGTAGTTATATTCTTGTCCATAGGAGCAGTATTATAGTAGTTATATTCTTGTCCATAGGAGCAGTATTATAGTAGTTATATTCTTGTACATAGGAGACAGTATTATAGTAGTTATATTCTTGTACATAGGAGACAGTATTATAGTAGTTATATTCTTGTACATAGGAGACAGTATTATAGTAGTTATATTCTTGTACATAGGAGCAGTATTATAGTAGTTATATTCTTGTACATAGGAGCAGTATTATAGTAGTTATATTCTTGTACATAGGAGACAGTATTATAGTAGTTATATTCTTGTACATAGGAGACAGTATTATAGTAGTTATATTCTTGTACATAGGAGCAGTATTATAGTAGTTATATTCTTGTACATAGGAGCAGTATTATAGTAGTTATATTCCTGTACATAGGAGCAGTATTATAGTAGTTATATTCTTGTACATAGGAGCAGTATTATAGTAGTTATATTCTTGTACATAGGAGCAGTATTATAGTAGTTATATTCTTGTACATAGGAGCAGTATTATAGTAGTTATATTCTTGTACATAGGAGACAGTATTATAGTAGTTATATTCTTGTACATAGGAGACAGTATTATAGTAGTTATATTCTTGTACATAGGAGCAGTATTATAGTAGTTATATTCCTGTACATAGGAGCAGTATTATAGTAGTTATATTCCTGTACATAGGAGCAGTATTATAGTAGTTATAGTTTTGCACATAAGAGCAGTATTATAGTAGTTATATTCTTGTACATAGGAGGCAGTATTATAGTAGTTATATTCCTGTACATAGGAGGCAGTATTATAGTAGTTATATTCCTGTACATAGGAGGCTGTATTATAGTAGTTATATTCTTGTACATAGGAGCAGTATTATAGCAGTTATATTCTTGTACATAGGAGCAGTATTATAGTAGTTATATTCTTGTACATGGGAGCAGTATTATAGTAGTTATATTCTTGTACATAGGAGGCAGTATTATAGTAGTTATATTCTTGTACATAGGAGCAGTATTATAGTAGTTATATTCTTGTACATAGGAGCAGTATTATAGTAGTTATATTCCTGTACATAGGAGGCAGTATTATAGTAGTTATATTCGTGTACATGGGAGGCAGTATTATAGAATGAGTAAACATTATTTAGCCAATATTCCCCTCGGTCGTTCAGGGCAGTAGCTGAAGGAGCTTTATAAATAATTAAGTAGTTGTCACTTCCCCTCCCCCACTCCTTTTGCCATCTTATGGCGGTAGAAAGCTCCCCCTAAGGCCTCATGTACACGATCGTTGTTTGGGTCTGGCTCGGATGCAGACCCATTCACTTTAATGGGGCCGCAAAAGATGCGGACAGCACTCCGTGTGCTGTCCACATCCGTGGCTCCGTTAAAAAAAATATATATAACATGTCCTATTCTTGTCCGCGCTTTGCGGACAAGAATAGGCATTTATATTGCCAGCGCCCCATTCTGCAAATTGCGGAAGGCAACACGGATGGCTTCCGTTTTTTGCAGGATTCGCGGTTTGAGGTCTAATGGTAATGAGAATACGAAATCTCCGCTCCACCCTCAGTGATGATGAGAAGGACGTTCAGAATAAGTAATAAACACATTGATTCGGGGGGTTGGTGGAATCTCCCACCCATCTTGTCGCTGGCTTCTCCATCAGCCTTGATGTAATTCTTCTCTCTCCGGCGTCCGGGATTTCAGGTGTCAGGAGATAAGTCATTCTGCTCCATTAGAAAGGCAGCGATTACCGTCTGGAACTTGGAGAGAAATGCAATCCGGCTGCATGTGTCTAATATTTAATCTGCCGGGGACCGCGGCTTAAACCAACCTCACATTTCTATTAATTAAAACAATGCAGGTCATAAATCAATGCCGGGGAGCAATAAACACATGGGGTGGGGGGGGGGGGTAAAAATGCCACTCGTTTCTGCAGCCGGTCAATCTCGGCCCAAAGCAGCGCCAATGTCCACCAACTGCAAATGTGAAGAAGATCAGAACTCTCACTATGTAAACAGCAGGGAAGACGATGGGGTTCATAGTGATCGAGGCCGCATTCATACCACTCGTCACTGGATGCCGCTCGCTGCCAGGCGCCGCTCATCACTTTCAGATGTTATTTTGGGGGTTCACAGGGTCGTTGGGGACGTGACAGCCGAGCTCCCGGCTCTGACAGAATCATTACCGGAGGACACGCTCCTCTGTACGGCCTTTATTAATCATTCATGGTTCTCGTCTGTAATCTCCTGTAACGTAATACATTGTTACACGTATCAGACCGACCATCACAAGGAGGAAGGCAGAGATGGACCCGACGTACTCCTCAGACAGCCCGCAGGGTCAGAGCGGGGTCCCCCTTTATCTCGTCCGATATAATCACATTGTGACGCGTTCTCTGCACATACAGGACAGACCCTCACTAATATATTATAGGTTATTACCTAATGGGGGGGGAATCTTCTGCTTGGGGCCCATTAGGATTAATTCACAGCAGATTTGTTGCAGATATTTCTACCACTGCTCCTACACACGGATCGCTTCTGCAGCCGGCGCCGCGTTCAGATGTGTGGGACAGTCCCAGAAATCTCTTAGGCCCCTTTCACACAAGCGAGTATTCCGCGCGGGTGCAATGCGTGATGCGAACGCACAGAATCCGGACCCATTCATTTCAATGGTCTGTGTACATGTGCGTTGTTTTTCACGAATCACTTGTGCGTTGCGTGAAAAATCTCATGTTCTATATTCAGCGATTTTCACGCAATGCTGGCCCCATAGAAGTGAATGTAGCTGCGTTTAAATCGCATCCACAATCAAGTGCGGATGCGATGCGTTTTTCACGGACGGTTGCTAAGAGATTTTGTTTGTAAACCTTTAGTTTATTATCACACGTGTGCAAAACGCATTGCACCTGCGCGATAAAAACTTTACAACTGAACGCGATCGCAGGCAAAACTGAATGACTTTGCCCCAACCAAAAGCAATGAACGCATTCGCAACGCAATCAGACCCAATCGGCACACGCTCGTCTGCATGGGGGCCTCAGTGTGTCGGGGCCCCCGGGGGATGCACTGGAGCTGTGAAGGGCCAGTCCGACCCCGATACGCAGGAGAATTCTCTATAATTTAATGTAAATACCAGAAAGTGTAATGAACTGTATAGAAAAGTCTGGATAATGAAGATGAGAGAACGAGGAGGATGATGATGATGACAGCGATGATAATGAAGATTATAGATTACACTGCAGAACCTTCTGGAGGAGGGTGGACGACGCTACTGACACCACGGATACAAGGAGGTGTTTTTTTTATTTATTTTTATAGATTTTCTGTAAATGTAACTGAATGTAACTGAATGTGTAACAAATGAAACACCAGAACCCTTCATGCTCCAGGTATTCAGCACTCGGATGGATCTTTATCTGTAAGGAGACGGTAATTCGCCGCCGGTGATCGACTCTTCGTATCTTTATGACCAGTCGTCTTCGGTCGCGGCTCCGTCAGGTTGTTGGAGCTTAATAAAAGGCAGAGAATCTGCAAATCTTGCACTAAGCAGCTGCTACCTCTCGTCGCTGCTCTTCCCCTGTGCGTCCCGCGAGATTGATAGGTGACATTTACCAAACGCCATAATCGTTCATTATCCGCCGCTGCCACTTTCATTACAGTCAAATGGTAATGCGAAAAATGCTTCACCAAACTCACAATTTTCCTATTGATTTTTTCCTTTTGCAAATAATGACTTGTTCAATACTAAACCCGGGATCGGATCACACGGGGCACGCGCCCTACCCCTCCGCCCAAAGGATTTATTGATTACATATGTAAGATATGAATGGAATTTAACCTAAATCCAAAAAGTCTACCCCAAAAAAATCTAAGTTCTTTCATTTATCTGTATGCGGGATAACGAATATTATGGCAGCCGTTCTCGCTCTAACTGGGGGTCTCACAGCTTTCCTGGACCACAAATGGAACATCTACTTTCTTCTTTAGGATGCAGACTATCATTTCTGTTCATTGTGTGAAATATCTGTAACACTGGACTAGTTGAGATCATGAAGTACTGACGTCAGACTCTCAATGTATTTTAAAAATTTTTTTACCTACTACCTTTAATTGAAAAAAAAATAAAGAGTGCATCAGATAAAAAGTTACATTTTCTTTTTTATATTTAATTATTTACATTTTTGATGCAATTTGTTTCTCTGTTTTTAAACAACCGGTTGATACATTGTATTCCTCTGACGCCAAGGTTAACAAGTTATTATTTTTGTCTTTGTCTTTTTATTCAGCTTTTTTTCATGCTGCTGTTGCTTTAAACGGCTCCAGCCTCTGCTGATTGCTGACAGTGTATAGGACATTAATGCATCTGTCATGATAACAAGCTAAGAATAACTTGCAGACATCAAACCAAGAGGCAGAATCTATGTGAAGTGATTCATTCAGATCTGTCTCATTGATTTATTAAACACAGGGCAACATCTGCAGCCTCACACAGCCGCGCCGCAAAATTAATGCAGGATCAATTCAAATGGAAAAAAGTGCAAAGAGAGATAAATCAAAACAGCATTTGCATGCGCTGCCACAATCAGCCTTATTGGGTGTAAATGCTGCGTTTCCCCTTTCTGAAGCGAAACGCGACTGAACACTATGTTATCTCCGCAGAAGGGGCTTGATTTGAAGCGACGCAGATTTGTACAGGTCCCGGCGATGAAAAGGAAGAAAAAGAGAGGAACAGAGATGAAAAAAATATAAATAAAATCAAGAGGCTGATGAATAACACTGCTGAATTTGCATCAGGAGCCGAGCGGTGATGTGAGCGAGCCCACGAAGGGGTCCGGCCGGTGGCATGAATGTAAACACGGGGGGCTCACCATAAAGAGACAGTGACAAATGTAAAGACGTCCGACACAAGGTGCACGCCCGCTTCACAAAGGCGACAAAGTCATTCAGCATTTACCACCCTCAAGAGCAGAGATCCTGAGCTGCTGTTACTAAGCAGCGGCCTGAATGCTACATTGTAACGAGCGGGGTCAAGACACGATACAAAAAGGAAACACAACTTCCTCAAGGATAAAAAAAAATATTGTGACAAAAAGGGAAGACTAAAAAACACTGACACAAAAATAAGGGGGGAAAAAAACCTCAACATTCTGAGGACAGAGAACGACAGGAGGCGCAGTAAAGGTCAGGCAGGCGCCTCGTCAGCGCGGGTCACACACAGCGGGTTGGCGGAGGGCGACGACACTTTGCTGTAACGAGACTCATTTCATCTCCGCATTTAATCCTTTTACACCCCATTAATTCCTCATGATCTGCTCCTCTCAGAAGAAGAGGCAGGACACACGGGGCGAACATCTGCAGCAAAACGTAAAAAAAAAAAAAATCACCCAAAAAATATGAAAACACTAAAACTTTGCGCCACTTTTACTAATATGGTGGAGAAGAGGAGTCCACAAATACTGCGGTCTGGGCTGTAACCTCAGAACTGAACAAAAATCCACTACGGATTTTTTTTTTTAAGGAATTTACAATTTTTTGCTTGCTTTATATATGTTTTTCTATAGAAGAAGGTTTACACAAATGCTAATGAATGAGTCTCATGGGATCTGTAAGGTCTGAAGTTAAGATCAGATTCTAACGATTATAATAACTGCCCCCCCGCTCGGGCCCTGTGCACATTCGCCGGCCAGTGATTAGGATTCGCGTTATTACCGCGCTCTTGGCTACGTGTCTGGACCTTCGGTGGAATAAAATATTGTGTTTATTTACAGGCCCAATTACTTCTAACGAGGCGGCGCGTTCGCTAATCAGCCCCGTCACATAAAATCTCTCTCCGGACGAGTAAATCCGCTGGACGAGCCGATGGGAATGTGCGCTCGCTGCAGGGGACGCCTGTTACATCACCAATGCACCATCTCCGAGCTGTGACTGTGTGTTTTCATTTTCAAGATCTCGGTTTATGGTCAGTGAATGAAAACATTTTGGTTTGCATTCACAAGCTAAATACCTGTACTTCTCACAGTTGAGGGTTTGTCACAATTGCTTCAAGTCTAGAAATTCCTGTGTGAGCTGCACAGGTTGGACTCCAGACAGATAGGACTTATAGCTCTGATACATTGTTGCAAACCCTCAGCGGGATTAGTGCTGCTAATGTTTTTCTCAAGAGCGGTCGACCTGGTCAGCTGATCCCTTGTGGCCAATCACGGCGAGGGGCATTCAGAGTGGTACTGCCCCCGCCACCTCGGCGTTATACAGCAAGTGATACATTGTAATCTACGGCATACGTCACAGGACGGGCACCGCGGTTCTACATTATTACAGTAAAAAGTAAAATCCCTGCCAGATTATCAAATATTCTGGATTATCAAACGGTAATAGAACGGTAAAAATACCCCCAAACTGTACCTGTAACGGTTTTATATTTTCCTCATTTCTGGTCTCTCTGGAACATTTTATAGTCCTGCGCCAAAAAACAGACCCTAAACAAGAAGTCAGAATGAATTACTGTGCAGAAGCAAAGATCTGCCCACAAGAGCTTACGCTCTACAGGGTTCGGAGCAATGACTGGCGAGATTCTCGGACATCCCGGCTGTGAACTTCATGGAATGCTTTTAATTGGGGCCGGAATATTTTTCTGGGAACACAAGAAGCTGCCAAGTCCAGATCTGCCGGTCGGCGGCCGCTTCCCCCGGTGACCCAGATTCAGACATTCCAGCATCGTCCATTAGAGGCGGAGGAGATCAGGAGGGCCGGGCGCCGCTTCTCATCATCCTGAATTCATCTGATCGTAGGCAGGTAGTGAACACAGCCAAGCAGAAGCGACCCCAACCAAAAGCAACCCCAGGGGCCACAAGAAGAGACACCGAGAATCCTACAGGTACAAAAACAAAACCACTAAGATTCCACTACTACCCCCAACAGGCACAATCACAACCATCAGCTTGCACACGACCGTATGCATTTTGCGGAACGGAACAGCCGGCCTCTAATAGAACAGCCCTTATCCGTAGAGCGGACAATAATGTTCTATTTTTTTGCGGAACAGAAATACGGACATATAGAAACGGAATGCACACAGAGGTTTTTTTTTGCGGACCCATTGAAATTAATGGTTCCGTATACGGTCGGCAAAAAAACAAAACAAAACGGAATGGACACGCAAAGAGTTTGTGTGCATGAGGCCTAAGAGCAGCAAGCAACAATGTGACCACTAACCAGATGTCGGAAGACGGCGACCAATGACATCATCAGATTATCTGTACTCAGATAGTGATCACTGGTGTTACATAGGACTGCGGGTGACACCTACTGCATTACCTGTACTCAGAGAGTGATCACTGTGGTGTTACATAGGACTGCAGGTGACACCTACTGCATTATCTGTACTCAGAGAGTGATCACTGTGGTGTTACATAGGACTGCGGGTGACACCTACTGCATTATATGAAATTAGAGAAGTATCACAATGCAGCTGCAAAGTGTTACTTAAATGACAAAGGACACGGCGGATACCCTGTATATACAGGGCGCCCAGGGCACGGCGGATACCCTGTATATACAGGACGCCCAGGGCACGGCGTATACTCTGTATATACAGGACGCCCAGGACACGGCGTATACCCTGTATATACAGGACGCCCAGGACACGGCGTATACCCTGTATATACAGGACGCCCAGGACACGGCGTATACCCTGTATATACAGGACGCCCAGGACACGGCGTATACCCTGTATATACAGGACGCCCAGGACACGGCGTATACCCTGTATATACAGGACGCCCAGGGCACAGCGTATACCCTGTATATACAGGACGCCCAGGGCACGGCGTATACCCTGTATATACAGATACACACAGGCAGATAATACATATAGCGCACACAGTGTATATACAGGAGCGAGGTGCACACAGCACTGTACATATTACTAGGTATATCCAGATATATGGGGAGCACAGGACACATTGGGAATCATGTCAGCCACATCTATACAGATGACCAGGTCATACACAGAAGTATACACACCGCGCACGTACAAACATGACCAACGTTATCTTCACTGGATTAATGCAACTAAATCACTTATAAGTAAAATAAACCACTTTAAAGTGACGTCCTGGAGTCAGGAGAACGCTGCCGACATCTGCACGCGAGACGAGGCCGACGGAGTCCACAGGTAACATCTGCACAGAGAAATTACAGCTCAGCTCTGCTACATCTGTGCATATGGCATAGAGGTCACAATATAATGCACGCCAGGTCCGGCACTACATATGGGGCAGAACATTCCAGGCATCCAGAAGCAGCAGCGGCCATGTACTGGACCAGCGCCAAGTCCACTGCAGGCTCCAGGGTCTCCGTACAGGAAGCTCAGTGGGGGCTCATTCACACCTCCACAATACAGATCCATATTCATGAATTCATGGAAAGCTTTTAATACATTTAGCTGATTTTATTCACAATTTCCATAATTTTATTTACTTTTTCTGCACTTTTTTCAGTACACCGCTCGCTCCAATGGTCCCATACAGTCACTTTTTAACCAACGGGAGTATTATTTTAGTTTATCTATATATATGTATCTAAAAACGTGCGCTCCATCTCTGAGCGGCTCCCACGTGCAGATCTGCGACAGTTTTTAAATATATGAATTCCAGCAACATTATAAAACCAGCAAAGAAATAGTTAATCCTCTAACAAAAAGAAGAGAACTTGAAACAAAATATAAAAAACAAACAAAACAAATACAAATTGTTAAACATAAACGATCCAAAAATGTGAAGGAGCCAGAAGAGTACACCGTATATACCGCCCTGTACCGGGGGAGCAGACACTATAGAGAGTACACCGTATATACCGCCCTGTACCGGAGGAGCAGACACTATAGAGAGTACACCGTATATACCGCCCTGTACCGGAGGAGCAGGCACTATGGAGAGTACACCGTATATACCGCCCTGTACCGGAGGAGCAGACACTATAGAGAGTACACCGTATATACCGCCCTGTACCGGGGGAGCAGACACTATAGAGAGTACACCGTATATACCGCCCTGTACCGGGGGAGCAGACACTATAGAGAGTACACCGTATATACCGCCCTGTACCGGAGGAGCAGACACTATAGAGAGTACACCGTATATACCGCCCTGTACCGGAGGAGCAGGCACTATGGAGAGTACACCGTATATACCGCCCTGTACCGGAGGAGCAGACACTATAGAGAGTACACCGTATATACCGCCCTGTACCGGGGGAGCAGACACTATAGAGAGTACACCGTATATACCGCCCTGTACCGGAGGAGCAGACACTATAGAGAGTACACCGTATATACCGCCCTGTACCGGAGGAGCAGGCACTATAGAGAGTACACCGTATATACCGCCCTGTACCGGGGGAGCAGACACTATAGAGAGTACACCGTATATACCGCCCTGTACCGGGGGAGCAGACACTATAGAGAGTACACTGTATATACCGCCCTGTACCGGAGGAGCAGACACTATAGAGAGTACACCGTATATACCGCCCTGTACCGGAGGAGCAAACACTATAGAGAGTACACCGTATATACCGCCCTGTACCGGAGGAGCAGACACTATGGAGAGTACACCGTATATACCGCCCTGTACCGGAGGAGCAGGCACTATGGAGAGTACACCGTATATACCGCCCTGTACCGGAGGAGCAGACACTATAGAGAGTACACCGTATATACCGCCCTGTACCGGGGGAGCAGACACTATAGAGAGTACACCGTATATACCGCCCTGTACCGGAGGAGCAGACACTATAGAGAGTACACCGTATATACCGCCCTGTACCGGAGGAGCAGGCACTATAGAGAGTACACCGTATATACCGCCCTGTACCGGGGGAGCAGACACTATAGAGAGTACACCGTATATACCGCCCTGTACCGGGGGAGCAGACACTATAGAGAGTACACCGTATATACCGCCCTGTACCGGAGGAGCAAACACTATAGAGAGTACACCGTATATACCGCCCTGTACCGGAGGAGCAGACACTATGGAGAGTACACCGTATATACCGCCCTGTACCGGAGGAGCAGACACTATGGAGAGTACACCGTATATACCGCCCTGTACCGGGGGAGCAGACACTATAGAGAGTACACCGTATATACCGCCCTGTACCGGAGGAGCAGACACTATAGAGAGTACACCGTATATACCGCCCTGTACCGGAGGAGCAGACACTATGGAGAGTACACCGTATATACCGCCCTGTACCGGAGGAGCAGACACTATGGAGAGTACACCGTATATACCGCCCTGTACCAGGGGGAGCAGACACTATAGAGAGTGCACCGTATATACCGCCCTGTACCGGGGGAGCAGACACTATAGAGAGTACACCGTATATACCGCCCTGTACCGGGGGAGCAGACACTATAGAGAGTACACCGTATATACCGCCCTGTACCGGAGGAGCAGGCACTATGGAGAGTACACCGTATATACCGCCCTGTACCGGAGGAGCAGACACTATAGAGAGTACACCGTATATACCGCCCTGTACCGGGGGAGCAGACACTATAGAGAGTACACCGTATATACCGCCCTGTACCGGAGGAGCAGGCACTATAGAGAGTATACCATATATACCGCCCTGTACCGGAGGAGCAGACACTATGGAGAGTACACCGTATATACCGCCCTGTACCGGAGGAGCAGACACTATAGAGAGTACACCGTATATACCGCCCTGTACCGGAGGAGCAGACACTATAGAGAGTACACCGTATATACCGCCCTGTACCGGAGGAGCAGACACTATAGAGAGTGCACCGTATATACCGCCCTGTACCGGAGGAGCAGACACTATGGAGAGTACACCGTATATACCGCCCTGTACTGGGGGAGCAGACACTATGGAGAGTACACGGTATATACCGCCCTGTACCGGAGGAGCAGACACTATAGAGAGTACACCGTATAAACACTGAGGCATAACACTACTATATAATGGAGGCACAATGCAAGTGAGGCAACAAATTACTGTACAGATGAACATTGGAGGCACAGTGTATTAGGAGGAGGTCTCTGGCACACGTGAGGTACGGTATGTAAACAGTACAGTGTTGGGGATTTGTCTCCAACCTATTTCTCTCCACCTGCTGGTAAACTACAACTCCCAGCATGTACTAATGAGTTGGAGACCAGTAGTATGAGGTCTGAGGCACAGTACAGGGGAGGCTTTCAGCAAAAGAAGAATGTAAACTGCAGCTGAGAGGGAGCATATAAGACGAGGCACAGTACAGACGAGGCACCAAACTTTTAAAAATTTAAATAAAAGTATGTATTTTAACTACAGTACCGAAGAGGCTGTGTGCACAGGTGAGGCATGAGGTACAGTACCGAAGAGGCTGTGTGCACAGGTGAGGCATGAGGTACAGTACCGAAGAGGCTGTGTGCACAGGTGAGGCATGAGGTACAGTACCGAAGAGGCTGTGTGCACAGGTGAGGCATGAGGTACAGTACCGAAGAGGCTGTGTGCACAGGTGAGGCATGAGGTACAGTACCGAAGAGGCTGTGTGCACAGGTGAGGCATGAGGTACTGTAAATGAAAGCCACAGTGCATTTCATGAGGCGCGCTAGAGCTGAGGATCAGTGTGTTATGTATATGAGGCACAAAGTTATCTCCGTCCATTTTATGAGGCACAGAGTAAACACAAGGTACATGTCTTTACAATCTGAGGCACAGGTTGCACATGAAGTGCAGAGCTCCATTACATTAAGAGGCAGAATGTACACCTAAAACACATACCTAACATTGAGGCACGGGGCACAGGTGAGTCACAGTCCCAACACATTATTAAACAGGAGGCACAAGGCACAGCCCACGGACATTATGAGGCAGAAGGTACACATGAGACAACTCCATTACATTAAAAGATATGAGGCACAAGGCACAATGAGGCACATTCCTTACATTAGGAAGTATGAGGCACAGGGTACACATGAGGCATGTCCTTTACATTAGGAGGTGTGAGGCAAGAGGGCACACCAGGGTATACATGAGCCACAGCCCTTACATTAGGAGGCACAGTGAGGCAGATCCCTTACATTAGGAGGTACAGTGAGGCACAATCCTTACATGAGGAGGCACAGTGAGGCACAATCCTTACATGAGGAGGCACAGTGAGGCACAATCCTTACATGAGGAGGCACAGTGAGGCACAATCCTTACATGAGGAGGCACAGTGAGGCACAATCCTTACATGAGGAGGCACAGTGAGGCACAATCCTTACATGGGGAGGCACAACCCTTACATGAGGAGGCACAGCCCTTACATGAGGAGGCACAGCCCTTGCATGAGGAGGTACAATGAGGCACAGCCCTTACATGAGGAGGTACAATGAGGCACAGCCCTTACATGAGGAGGTACAATGAGGCACAGCCCTTACATGAGGAGGTACAATGAGGCACAGCCCTTACATGAGGAGGTACAATGAGGCACAGCCCTTACATGAGGAGGTACAATGAGGCACAGCCCTTACATGAGGAGGTACAATGAGGCACAGCCCTTACATGAGGAGGCACAATGAGGCACAGCCCTTACATGAGGAGGCACAATGAGGCACAGCCCTTACATGAGGAGGCACAATGAGGCACAGCCCTTACATGAGGAGGCACAATGAGGCACAGCCCTTACATGAGGAGGCACAGCCCTTACATGAGGAGGCACAACCCTTACATGAGGCGGTACAATGAGGCACAGCCTTACATGAGGAGGCACAGTGAGGCACGGTTCTCTGACCTGGCGTTGGTGCAGTCCTGGTACAGCGCCTCGAAGTCCCGGCGGGTGATGAGCTTGCAGCGGTTGACCCCCGGCTGGATGGCCCCCAGCCCCCGCAGGACCCGCACCTGCTCCACCGTGCACACCACCGGGGTGATGTCCAGCCGCTTCAGCTTGGTGTAGACGGTGTGCAGCCCGCCCACCAGGTGCTTCAGGAAGAGCTCGAACACCTGCGGCAGACAGATCAGCTCCTGCCCGTCCAGCACGAAGGACGCCACCCGCACCCCGTGCACCTCCACCATCCGGCACTCACTGCCGCCCGCCCCGGGCCCCGGGCTGTACCCGCTCAGCAGTGGCCGTGGAGACTCCGCCGGACTCAGCACTGGAGGAGGAGGCGCGGACACGGCCATGCTCAGGCTCCCGCCCGGAGAAGAAGCTGCAGCCGCCACCGCCGCTGCCTCCGAGTGATTGCCGGAGTCCGGGCGCGGAGCGGCCACACACACCGCTGACACCGCGCCGCAGCCAACCAGCGCCCGGCGAGGGGGCGGAGCTCCGCTCTGATTGGCTGCTGGCGGGACGGGGCGGGGTTTCGCGGTGTCATTCTGTGGGAGCTTGTAGTGAGAGCGTGTGTCTTGGTTCCGCGCTGTCGCGGGCTCGAAGGGGTTAACTGTCACCGGCTGGAGGCGAGAGCGGGGCTCGGCATCCGGGACTTCAGGGGTTAACGGGAGGGGTGGTGACACATGGGAATTTAAGGGGTTAACTGTCACATACTGAAGGGAGGGGTGACATCTCGGAATGTAAGGGGGGTCACATACTGGAGGGAGGGGGTGGCATCTAGGAATGTAAGGGGTTAACTATTACCATCTGGAGAGATGGGGGGGTGAAATCTAGGAATGTAAGGGGTTACCTGTCACCGGCTGGAGGGAGGGGAGAGCGGGGCTCGGCATCCGGGACTTCAGGGGTGAACTGGTGGGAGGGGGGTGACACATAGGAATTTAAGGGGTTAATTATTAGAAGCATCCTCCACTCCCAGAAGAAGATTCAATTTATAAAGATTGTCATATTAAAATTATTACTCAATAACAAGGGTTAAATCCTCCGTTTACAGTAGAGATGTGCAGGGGGCAAAGTGTTAATCTGGCATGTAAGGCAGTAGCATTCAGCACTGCAGGGGTTAAACTGGCAGTGATATAGGAAAAGCTGAATGACTGAATGCAATCCAGAGCCAATGAAGACTCCTAGAAATCAATGTGTCCCAAGGACTTCTATACAATATCCAGAACCGTACTGGATGGAAACAACTCTCTCCAGAAATGCAGAGGTTAAAAATACAATATACAGGGGACAACCCCTCCGGCAACTCAAGGGCTACAGTCAAATAATACAGGGACAACTACTCCAGCAATCAAATTGTTAAAGTCAAAATGATTCCGGTTGCAGTTCCTACAGCAATTCAAAGGTTAAAATAAATAAAGCGGTGAAGAACCTCTCAAACAACTCAAGGGTTAAATTTTAATTATACAGGAGACAACCCATCCAGCCAGTCAAAGGTTAAATCAAGAGACAACCCCTATAGCAATTTAAGGGTTAAAGTGAAATGATACAAGAGACATCTTCTTCCAGCGATTTAATGGTTAAAGTCAAATAATACAGCGGACATCTCCCCCAGCGATTCAAGGGTTAAAGTCAAATAATACAGCGGACATCTCCCCCAGCGATTCAAGGGTTAAAGTCAAATAATACAGGGGACAATACCTCCAGCGATTCAAGGGTTAAAGTGAAATAATGCAAGGGACATCTACTCCAGCGATTCAAGGGTTAAAGTGAAATAATACAGGGGACAATACCTCCAGCAATTCAAGGGTTAAAGTGAAATAATGCAAGGGACATCTACTCCAGCGATTCAAGGGTTAAAGTGAAATAATACAGGAGACAATACCTCCAGCGATTTAAGGGTTAAAGTGAAATAATATAGGGGACGTCTCCTCCAGCGATTCAAGGGTTAAAGTCAAATAATACAGGGGACAATACCTTCAGCAGTTCCTAATACAGGATACATCTCCTCCAGCAAGTCAAGGGTTAAAGTGAAATAATACAGGGGACATCTCCTCCAATGATTTAAGGGTTAAAGTGAAATAATACAGGGGACATCTCCAGCGATTCAATAGTTAAAGTAAAGTAGTACAGGGGACAATGCCTCCAGCAGTGCAGGGGTCATGAGTCATGATATGGCGGTAGGTGGGGGCCCGCTGTGCCAACCATTGATTTTGACTTTGGGCGTTTTTCTGGCGATCCTCTGGCTTTCACCCTTTAACCTCTTTTAAAGGGAGTCTGTCACCACTTTTTTGCATGTTAGACCATTAAAATAGGGTTATTTGATCCAGCCAGAACATAAAAACGGTACCTTTGTGGTAGAAAACGGACTTTTCAATTTGCAGAAAACGAAGTTATAAGATTATTTTCGGAGCCCTCTCAAGTGCCCAGGGCGGTCTCTCAATCCTCAGAGCCCAGGCAGGCACCTCCTAAACGGCTGATAACGCCGCCCTCCGTGCGCCTCTGCCCGCCCGTTTCCTCCCCTCCCCTGTCCCTTTCCACTGCGGCTGTGCGGTACAAATCGTAGCGGGCGCATGCGCAATGCGATGCCCGCTCCTGGCAGGGCATCGCAATACCTATTGCGCATGCGCCGGCTAATCGCCGTTTAGCCGGCGCATGCGCAATAGGTATTGCGATGCCCTGCCAGGAGCGGGCATCGCATTGCGCATGCGCCCGCTACGATTTGTACCGCACAGCCGCAGTGGAAAGGGACAGGGGAGGGGAGGAAACGGGCGGGCAGAGGCGCACGGAGGGCGGCGTTATCAGCCGTTTAGGAGGTGCCTGCCTGGGCTCTGAGGATTGAGAGACCGCCCTGGGCACTTGAGAGGGCTCCGAAAATAATCTTATAACTTCGTTTTCTGCAAATTGAAAAGTCCGTTTTCTACCACAAAGGTACCGTTTTTATGTTCTGGCTGGATCAAATAACCCTATTTTAATGGTCTAACATGCAAAAAAGTGGTGACAGACTCCCTTTAAAGGGACCAGGTCTTCGTGGGGGGGGGGGGGGGGCAGGTCGCTGCCTCCTAGAGTAGATTTTCTGTGAACCAGGGGGGTCAGAGATTTCAGTGCAAAGCATCGAGGGATCCGGAGAAACTAGTCAGTGACCGGCAGTGGTCAGGACAGGTGGAATTCATGCAATAAGGAGTCAGGAATCGGGCAGTGGTCGGATCATGGGCAGACAAACGGAACTGCAAGCCTTCACTGGGACTAGTACGCTAGACAAACCTATTGCTCAGGCACTCTGCAAGGTAGCCAGCCATTGGCTGGGGCAAACTAGGGCTTGCACGCTGGCAGCCAGAGGAAGCATGCACACGCACCCTATAAACAGCAGGAAGAGACCTTTGCCAACCAGGAGCAGGATTCTGAAGAGCGGACCTGCTGCATAAGAGCAGAGGAAGGCCAGGGTGAGTGGAGCAGCGACTGCAGTGGGCATGGGCCACCGACATAACACTACTCCACCCACTCGCCCCCTCTTCTTTGGTCCGGATATTTGCAGGAGTTTCTTCAGTAGGGCTGGAGCTTCAATGTTCTCCACAGTTTCCCGAGATCTCTCCTCAGGACTTAAACCTTTCTAGAAGGAGAAGGTTTTACCTGTTACTTTCTTTATGCCCAAGACGTTCTTCTCCTTGTATAGACCACCAGAACTGGCCGGAGAGGAAGCAGGAGGAGACCCTCTGGAATAGCGATTGAAGACAACTGGCTTGAGGAGAGACACATGGAAGGAGTTAGTGAGGCGGAAGGAGGCAGGAATTCAATTGCTTCAACACCTCGAAAAGACCAATGACATGAGATGTCAACTTGTAACGTGGTAACCAGGGTACCTCAAGCCTAAATTATTATTTATTTTTTAAAGACAGACCTTGTCTTCAGGAAAAAATTGAGGTGGAGTCCTACTCCTGCAATCCGCTACCTGTAATCCAAGCAGAGGCCTGTAGCTGGTGCAGCCAGCCAGTCGCAGGGGCCACACGTGAGGTGCACGGTGGGCCAATGAGGGGCCAAATAATAACACACAGTTCATCAGTCACTCACGGTCAGCAGAAAGCCTCCCGGGGCCGGCAGCACAGTGCTGAGGTGGACGGCACGAAATCCTCCGGGGCACGCTCTGCGGTAGGAAGCATCAGCCAAGATGGAGGTTGAGGTGCCCTTGATGTTAGGGGTGCTTAGGGGGCTTGTTGCGGCTGAGTCCCTTGATGGTTTCTGTTGTGACGCCAGTACCGTTAGGTAGTAATAATGAGGTAGACAGTGGTAAGATGCAACTCACAGCTGTTACTTTAGAGATCTGTGGTACAAATATGCAGCCTTTAGATGATACAGAGATAATTCTGCAAATCCACTGTTCTAAGGCTTGTCAGGTTTTTGGTTGGTTTTGGAGCAGTGGGTTACTTCACTATCAGTGGAATCTTGGTGAGGTTGCAGGAGGGTATCCTTCGGCTAAAATATCCCAAAGGTCCTTTCTGCCTGGGTTACGGCTTTTATCCTTTGGATGAAGTTGGATTTGTTCTTTTCTCTTGTCCCTCTCTGGACTAGAACTTTTTTTTAGAGCTGAAGTGCTGGATCTGCACCTTTTCACTCTCTGATCTTCACACTGACCTGTGGTCTCATCTGAACTGATCTGCTCTAACCACTGATCTAATCTGATCTCCTCCCTCCTGGTCTCCACTCATCAACTAATCTGTCTCACTAGGCCTGACCTAGGTATATATAAGACCTAAGCTCTATCCCCATCTAGTGGCGGGATGTATAAATTGCACCTAATAGGCCTGTTAACAGGGATTTTGCATTTACACAAATGCAAAGTTATACATTACAGTACAATGCAATCAAAAGGTTATGATCAAAAAGTACTTTTAAGCAGAGTCCACACACTTGTAGGGGGACGCTGCACTGGGATCACTCTGTCTTTTGCCAGATCTGACAAAAAGTTAGTGACAGTAGAGTCAGCTGCCAGAGGGAGAGGCACTGGAAGAGGGATCCTTACTTGCCGGCCATAGACAATGAAGAACAGAGTCTTACCAGAGGATTCACGAACATGATTAGTGTATGAGAACTCTACCCAACGCAGCAAGGAGGCCCAATCATCATTTTGTGTTGACGTGAAGTTGACCTGGTTCATACGCTTCACCTGTCCATTAGTTTGAGGCAGAGGAAAAGTCAAGGTCAACCTCTAGTAGCTTGCAAATAGCTCTCCAAGACGTAGAGGTGAACTGCACTTCTCTGGTCAGACACAATGTGCAGGGGTAATCCACACACATGAAAAGTGTCTTCCACGAACAGTTTGGCTAGTTGACTGGCAGATGGGAGTCCTGGCAGGGGCAGGAAGTCGGCCATCTTTGAGAACCAATCAGCTACCACCCAGACGACCGAACAACCAAAGGAAGGAGGCAAATCAGTAATCAAATCCATGGGGCTGAACTTCGTGTTCAAGCAATGAGAGAAGAAGTCCTGACGGTTCTTGTTAAAAAATATACCGTATTTTTCGCCGTATAAGACGCACTTTTTCTTCCCCCAAAATGGGGGAGAAATGCCCCTGCGTCTTATACGGCGAATGCAGTCAGTTTTACATCGCTGGCAGCGATGTAAAGAGAGCGAGGACTCGGGGAGGGACTGGGAGGAGGAGCTGGGGCCGGCAATAGCGGCTGGGCGGTGCAGTCACTGTACTAAAGGCCCGCCCCGCCGCTCCGGTGTACTAATAAAATATGTCATATTCAATGAATGGTTATTAAATATGCCCCTTTATGCTTAATAGTACCTTAAATCCTTAGCGCTTCAGTAGTATGCAGGCTGGGCGGGCGGCAGCGTAACTACCTGATGTCACGTGCCTGCGCCGCCTACTTTATGAATGAAGCAGGCGGCGCAGGCAAGTGACGTCAGTGAGTGACGCGCCGCGCCGCGCCGGCTGCCCGGCCTGCCGGCATTGTACTGAAGCGCTTCGGATTTAAGGTACTTTTAGGAATAAAGAGGCATATTTAAAAACTATTAATTGAATAAGACATATGATATTAGTATACAGGAGCGGCGGGGGGTCTGTGGATGGCACAGTTATGGGCTGGGAGGGTCTGTGGATGACACATGTATAACAGTGCCATCCACAGATCCCCCCCTGTAACAGTGCCAGCCACAGATCCCCCTGTAACAGTGAAAGCCACAGATCCCCCCATAACAGTGTCCGTCATCCACAGTTCCCCCCTAACAGTGTCCGTCATCCACAGTTCCCCCCTAACAGTGTCCGTCATCCACAGTTCCCCCCATAACAGTGTCCGTCATCCACAGTTCCCCCCATAACAGTGTCCGTCATCCACAGTTCCCCCCATAACAGTGTCCGTCATCCACAGATCCCCCCATAAGTGTCAGTCATCCACAGATCCCCCCATAACAGTGTCAGTCATCCACAGATCCCCCCATAACAGTGTCAGTCATCCACAGATCCCCCCATAACAGTGTCCGTCATCTACAGATCCCCCCATAACAGTGTCCGTCATCCACAGATCCCCCCATAACAGTGTCCGTCATCCACAGATCCCCAGTAATAGTGCCATCCACAGACCACCTAGTTCCAAACCCACAGCACACCTTTTGGTTAAAAATATTTTTTTTCTTATTTTCCTCCCCAAAAACCTAGGTGCGTCTTATACGCCGGTGCGTCTTATACGGCGAAAAATACGGTATATTCTGTGCACAGGTACGAACAAGTTTCTGGATATCATTAGAAATAGTAGACCACCAATAGTGTCAAGAAATCCGCTCCATGGTCTTGCAAAGACCTGGGTAGCCAGCAAATTTGGAGCGATGTCTTCAGATCAGGACCTGCTTCCTCTTGGCCACAGGGACAATCTTTCCAGGCAGAATGCCCCTAACTGGACAGGAGCAAATGATGGGACAATGCAGACCAGGTCAATGATGGTCCTGGGCTCATCCGTCCTCTCAGGAAGGCTGAAGGAACGGGATGGGGCATCTGCCTTAGTATACTTGTCTGGAGGACGGAAATGCAAAATGAAATTAAAACAGGCAAAAAACAAAGACCACTGGGCTGGACGAGGGTTAAGACGCTGAGCAGACTGGAGGTATGGTGGTCTGTATAGATAACATCAGGATGGACAGCATCCTCCAGGAGATGACGCCACTCTTCAAGAACCAACTTGGTAGCAGCCAATTCTCTGTCACCAATAGAATAATTAGATTCTGCCGCAGAGAAGACCCATTTTGCCCACAGTACCATTCTGAGTGAGTACGGCTCCTGCAGCTATGGAGGATGCATCCACCTCCACAAAGAAATGCTTGGAGACATCCAAGCACTGAAGAATTGTTGCTGAAGAAATAGCCTCCTTAAAAAGCCGGAAGACAGATTTGGCCTCAGGATATTATTCCTTGGGGTTCTTCTCTTCGCGGATAAGGTCAGTAGTAGTTAGCAAAGCCGAGGAATTGCTGGATAGCATGCAGACCGGTGTGATCAAGAACGGCCAACAACTTCTCGGGATCCATCTCTATGTCTTGTGACCTAGGAAAGGCAGGGAAGTTATTTCAAATTTAGTGCAGAGTCTCAGGTGGTGGAGGACCGTGTGCACGAGTTTCCGGTGTGAGGTGAAAAGGCCAAGATGTCATCCGAGCAGACCAATACCCTGGAATGGAGAAAGTCAGGGAAAGCATTGCTCAAAAACTCCTGAAAAGCCGCAGAAGTGTTATAAAGACCACAGGGCAAGACTAGGTATTGATAGTGACCATCATGAGTACTACAAGCAGTCCTCCACTCGTCACCCTCTCGTATCCAGAGAGGCACCTGGAAGATCAAACTTGGTAAAGATTCTGGCTCTACGGAGCTTTTCACGGATGATTTTATTCAATCCATGGTAATCTACACATGGTCAGGCTACCCGACCCTCCTACTGGGAAGAGGGACAACTGTCAGGATTCTCTTTTATGTAGACAGACAGCCTGGGTCTCAGGCAGGGACAGCGGGCAGATGTGGACACATGGAGGAGTGGGCCCTGGCACTAGGTCCGTAGCTGTAGGGACAATATGGCTAGGGTTCTCTGAAATGATGGTGCCAGTCTGGAAGTTTTCTTTTCCAGTACAGACACCCTGAGTCACTCCCTAAATCGAAGATCTATGCGGGTGGCGAAGATCAGATCTAGAGATGAGCGAAGTATAGAAAAAAATTTTGGGCTGCTTCACCGAATGTTACAACAAAATTCACTTTGTAAGGAATTATTTTGTTTCTTTGTAAGTAGTGGTTGCAATGACAGGGAGCGGCGATTGCGGCCAACCCCCCTTCCCCCGCCATTGTACCCTCAGATGCCGCATTCATAGCCAATTGTGGCCACTGACAGTAATAACACAGTGTAAGATGAAAACTAAAAAATCTTACTTACCTCCTCCGTTTCATCGCAAAGAGCTGCCACCATCTCCATTGAAGATCTAGCGTAAAATCTTGTGCGGCCTGTGATGACATCATACGTCAGCGCTCACAGGATTTTGTGTGAGATCTTCAATCAAGATGGCGGTGGCCAACTCTTCACTCTCAAACGGAGGAGGTAAGTATGACTTTTATTTTTTATCGCCATTCAGGGAAAATTGAAGTTCAGATAAAAGTACTTCGATTCGCTCAACACTAATCAGATCATCCGTGGTGGATGGGACGTCAAGTCATCTTTAATGCGTCTGGACAGACCCTCCCAGAAAGCTGCCACCAGGGCCTCATTGTTCCAAGACAGTTCTGTGGCAAGCGTTCGAAAATAAAAGACGTATTCCCGAACCGTGAGATTCCCCAAAGGCGCAGAAAAGAAGAAGCCACGTGACCGAGCGCCTCAAAAACCTCGGGGAAAACAACCAGGATGTCATGCCCATAGAGGTGCAGCCCAGGCAAGTGCTTCTCTGGACAAAAGAGGAACCAGTAATGCCGCCTTGGACCAGTAAGCACGAAACTGGTGGGCGAGCAGCTCAAAGTTTACAGTGTACTGGTTGAAGAACCGCTGGCATGCCTTAGGATTTATACAGCATCGTAAATACTATAAAAATACAAAAAGCCAGAGTTATTACTTTTAGTCTCCTTACCCACTAAAAAATATAAGAGAAAAAAATGTACCCAAAGATGATACCAAAGTTAAAGGAAAAGAGCTAAAGATGTCAGAATACGGAAACAATAAGTATATTTTTTGAATTATTGCTTTTAACCCCTTAAGGACTCGGCCCTATTTCACCTTCTGGACTTGGCCATTTTTTGCAAATCTAAACAGTGTCACTTTAATTGCTAATAACTTTAAAACACTTTAACTTCTCCAGGCCGTTCTGAGATTGTTTTGTCGCCACATATTGTACTTCATGACACTGGTAAAATGAAGTAAAAAAAAAATCATTTTTATTTATAAAAAAAAATACAAATTTTACCAAAAATGAAATAAAAAATTGCAAATTTCCAAGTTTCAATTTCTCTACTTCTATAATACACAGTAATCCCTCCAAAAATAGTTATTACTTTACATTCCCCATATGTCTACTTCATGTTTGGATCATTTTGGGAATGATATTTTATTTTTTGGGGATGTTACAAGGCTTAGAAGTTTAGAAGCAAATCTTGAAATTTTTCAGAAATTTTCTAAATCCCAAGTCACTTTGTGAGGCTTACATAATAGAAATCACCCAAAAATGACCCCATTCTATAAACTACACCCCTCAAGGTATTCAAAACTGATTTTATAAACTTTGTTAACCCTTTAGGTGTTCCACAAGAATTAATGGAAAATAGAGATACATTTTCAAAATTTCACTTTTTTGGCAGATTTTCCATTTAATAATTTTTTTCCAGTTACAAAGCAAGGGTTAACAGCCAAACCAAACTCAATATTTATGGCCCTGATTCTGTAGTTTACGGAAACACCCCATATGTGGTCGTAAACCGCTGTACGGGCACACGGCAGGGCGCAGAAGGAAAGGAATGCCATACGGTTTTTGGAAGGCAGATTTTGCTGGACTGTTTTTTTTTTTACACCATGTCCCATTTGAAGCCCCCCTGATGCACCCCTAGAGCAGAAACTACAAAAAAGTGACCCCATTTTAGAAACTACGGGATAGGGTGGCAGTTTTGTTGGTACTAGTTGAGGGTACATATGATTTTTGGTTGCTCTATATTACACTTTTTGTGAGGCAAGGTAACAAGAAATAGCTGTTTTGGCACGGTTTTTTATTTATTTTGTTATTTACAAAATTCATCTTTCTGATATTTTTATAGACCAGGTTGTCACGGATGCGGCGATACCAAATATGTATACTTTTTTTATTTATGTAAGTTTTACACAATGATTTCATTTTTGAAGCAAAAAATAATCATGTTTTAGTGTTTCCATAGTCTGAGAGCCATAATTTTTTCAGTTTTTAGGCGATTACCTTAAGTAGGGTATGATTTTTGCGGAATGAGATGACGGTTTTATTGGCACTATTTTGGGGTGCGTGTGACTTTTTGATCGCTTGCTATTACACTTTTTGTAATGTAAGGTGAAAAAAAAATTGTTTATTTTGCACAGTTTTTTTTTATTTTATTTTTTTACGGTGTTCATCTGAGGGGTTAGGTCATGTGATATTTTTATAGAGCCGGTCAATACGGATGCGGCAATACCTAATATGTATATATTTTTTTCCCCTATTTTTTACCAATTTTTTTTAACTTTATTTGGGGAAAATTATTATTATTATTATTATTATTAGTTATTATTAAAGCGCCATTCATTCCATAGCGCTGTACATATGATAAGGGGCGCACATACATAATACAGACAATTGTACTAATCATAAACAAGATGAGATATACAGACTGGTACAGAAGGAGAGAGGGCCCTGCCCGTGAGGCTTACAATCTACATGGTATGGGAGAAGGACACAGTAGGTGCGGGTGAAGCTGGTCATGGCGGTATAGAGGCATGACGTTTTTGTTTATTTTTACTTGAAACTTTTAATTATTTTTTCAACTTTTTTTTCACTTTATTTTTTGTCCCTTTGGGACTTGAACTTACTTTGGGGGGTATATTCCTTTACAATGCATTCCAATACTTCTGTATTGGAATGCATTGGCTGTATGAGTAATACTGTGTGTATTACTCATACAGCTTCCGGGGCCTATGAGATCCAGGGGGCTGGATCTCACAGGCTCTTCACCGGAAGGCATCGAGACGCCTTCTTTAGACATTGCGCTGCCTTCCATGCCACCGGGTCCCCCCCACAGCCGCATGGGAACCCGATGCACCGCCACACAGCCGCCGCAATCGCAGGTAAAGCCGCAAACCGCAGGTCTGAATTGACCTGCGGTTTGCGGCGATCGCCGTTACGGGGGGGGGGGGGGGGGTCGGCGTTGTGACAGGATGCCTGCAGAATGATTTCAGCGGGCATCCTGTTCCGATTAACCCCCGCCGCGGTGCAATCGCGGTTTAAACCCATGACGTACCGGTACGTCATGTTTTCCTAAGGGGTTAATATTTCCAGAACATAAGAAAAACTTGAATTTGTTATTATTGTAATTGTATTCACCCAAAGAATAGCATTAACATGCGATTTCTAAAACACAAAAAGAAAGTCACAATAGGGAGTCTGTTCTTCATCACATACATTTTATAAAAACTTTTTCAACACATTACATCATTTAAAATATACTGCCTACTATTTACAAGAACATAACAATATAATAGTAATATAATACTGTCATCTATGTACAGTCGTGGCCAAAAGTTTTGAGAATTACATAAATATTGAAAATTGGAAAAGTTGCTGCTTAAGTTTTTCTAATAGCAATTTGCATAAACTCCAGAATGTTATGAAGAGTGATCAGATGAATTGCATAGTCCTTCTTTGCCATGAAAATTAACTTATTCCCAAAAAACCTTTCCACTGCATTTCATTGCTGTCATTAAAGGACCTGCTGAGATCATTTCAGTAATCGTCTTGTTACCTCAGGTGAGAATGTTGACGAGCACAAGGCTGGAGATCATTATGTCAGGCTGATTGGGGTAAAATGGCAGACTTGACCTGTTAAAAGGAGGGTGATGCTTGAAATCATTGTTCTTCCATTGTTAACCATGGTGACCTGCAAAGAAACGCGTGCAGCCATCATTGCGTTGCATAAAAATGGCTTTACAGGCAAGGATATTGTGGCTCCTAAGATTGCACCTCAATCAACAATTTATAGGATCATCAAGAACTTCAAGGAAAGAGGTTCAATTCTTGTTAAGGCTTCAGGGCGTCCAAGAAAGTCCAGCAAGTGCCAGGATCGTCTCCTTAAGAGGATTCAGCTGCGGGATCGGAGTGCCACCAGTGCAGCGCTTACTCAGGAATGGCAGCAGGCAGGTGTGAGCGCATCTGCACGCACAGTGAGGCGAAGACTTTTGGAAGATGGCCTGGTGTCAAGAAGGGCAGCTAAGAAGCCACTTCTCTCCCAAAACACATCAGGGACAGATTGATCTTCTGCAGAAAATATGGTGAATGGACGGCTGAGGACTGGGGCAAAGTCATATTCTCCGATGAAGCCTCTTTCCGATTGTTTGGGGCATCAGGAAAAAGGCTTGTCCGGAGAAGAAAAGGTGAGCGCTACCATCAGTCCTGTGTCATGCCAACAGTAAAGCATCCTGAGACCATTCATGTGTGGGGTTGCTTCTCATCCAAGGGAGTGGGCTCACTCACAATTCTGCCCAAAAACACAGCCATGAATAAAGAATGGCACCAAAACACCCTCCAACAGCAACTTCTTCCAACAATCCAACAACAGTTTGGTGAAGAACAATGCATTTTCCAGCACGATGGAGCACCGCGCCATAAGGCAAAAGTGATAACTAAGTGGCTCGGGGACCAAAACATTGACATTTTGGGTCCATGGCCTGGAAACTCCCCAGATCTTAATCCCATTGAGAACTTGTGGTCAATCCTCAAGAGGCGGGTGGACAAACAAAAACCCACTAATTCTGACAAACTCCAAGAAGTGATTATGAAAGAATGGGTTGTATCAGTCAGGAATTGGCCCAGAAGCTGATTGAGAGCATGCGCAGTCGAATTGCAGAGGTCCTGAAAAAGAAGGGCCAACACTGCAAATACTGACTCTGCATAAATGTCATGTAATTGTCGCTAAAAGCCTTTGAAACGTATGAAGTGCGAGTAATTATATTTCACTACATCACAGAAACAACTGAAACAAAGATCTAAAAGCAGTTTAGCAGCAAACTCTGTGAAAACTAATATTTGTGTCATTCTCAAAACTTTTGGCCACGACTGTACAATAATAAACATTTTTATAATACTGCTTCTATGTACAAGAATATAACTACTATAAGATTTCAGAGCTGCACTCACTATTCTGCTGGTGCAGTCACTGTGTACATACATTACTTATCCTGTACTGATCCTGAGTTACATCCTATATTATACTCCAGAGCTGCACTCACTATTCTGCTGGTGCAGTCACTGTATACATACATTACTTATCCTGTACTGATCCCGAGTTACATCCTGTATTATACTCCAGAGCTGCACTCACTATTCTGCTGGTGCAGTCACTGTGTACATACATTACTTATCCTGTACTGATCCTGAGTTACATCCTGTATTATACTCCAGAGCTGCACTCACTATTCTGCTGGTGCAGTCACTGTGTACATACATTACTTATCCTGTACTGATCCTGAGTTACATCCTGTATTATACTCCAGAGCTGCACTCACTATTCTGCTGCTGCAGTCACTGTGTACATACATTACTTATCCTGTACTGATCCTGAGTTACATCCTGTATTATACTCCAGAGCTGCACTCACTATTCTGCTGGTGCAGTCACTGTATACATACATTACTTATCCTGTACTGATCCTGAGTTACATCCTGTATTATACTCCAGAGCTGCACTCACTGTTCTGCTGGTGCAGTCACTGTGTACATACATTACTTATCCTGTACTGATCCTGAGTTACATCCTGTATTATACTCCAGAGCTGCACTCACTATTCTGCTGGTGCAGTCACTGTGTACATACATTACTTATCCTGTACTGATCCTGAGTTACATCCTGTATTATACTCCAGAGCTGCACTCACTATTCTGCTGGTGCAGTCACTGTGTACATACATTACTTATCCTGTACTGATCCTGAGTAACATCCTGTATTATACTCCAGAGCTGCACTCACTATTCTCCTGGTGCAGTCACTGTGTACATACATTACTTATCCTGTACTGATCCTGAGTAACATCCTGTATTATACTCCAGAGCTGCACTCACTATTCTGCTGGTGCAGTCACTGTGTACATACATTACTTATCCTGTACTGATCCTGAGTTACATCCTGTATTATACTCCAGAGCTGCACTCACTATTCTGCTGGTGCAGTCACTGTGTACATACATTACTTATCCTGTACTGATCCTGAGTTACCTCCTGTATTATACTCCAGAGCTGCACTCACTATTCTGCTGGTGCAGTCACTGTGTACATACATTACTTATCCTGTACTGATCCTGAGTTACATCCTGTATTATACTCCAGAGCTGCACTCACTATTCTGCTGGTGCAGTCACTGTGTACATACATTACTTATCCTGTACTGATCCTGAGTTACATCCTGTATTATACTCCAGAGCTGCACTCACTATTCTGCTGGTGCAGTCACTGTGTACATACATTACTTATCCTGTACTGATCCTGAGTTACATCCTGTATTATACTCCAGAGCTGCACTCACTATTCTGCTGGTGCAGTCACTGTGTACATACATTACTTATCCTGTACTGATCCTCAGTTACATCCTGCATTATACTCCAGAGCTGCACTCACTATTATGCTGGTGGAGTCACTGTGTACATACATTACTTATCCTGTACTGATCCTCAGTTACATCCTGCATTATACTCCAGAGCTGCACTCACTATTCTGCTGGTTCAGTCACTGTGTACATACATTACTTATCCTGTTCTGATCCTGAGTTACATCCTGCATTATACTCCAGAGCTGCACTCACTATTCTGCTGGTGCAGTCACTGTGTACATACATTACTTATCCTGTACTGATCCTGAGTTACATCCTGTATTATACTCCAGAGCTGCACTCACTATTCTGCTGGTGCAGTCACTGTGTACATACATTACTTATCCTGTACTGATCCTGAGTTACATCCTGTATTATACTCTGGAGCTGCACTCACTATTCTGCGGGAAGGGGAATAGTCTCTGTACATATTACAGACAAGTGCACTAAGCATGAACAAGACGAGTTACAGACTGGTACAGAAGGAGGGAGAACCTCGCCCGCGAGGCTTACAATCTACAAGATAAGACAAGATAAGGCCTCATGCACACGGCCGCTGCCCGCTGGATCACTTGAATGGGTCCGTAATCTGGAGCTGCAGTGCGGAACGCAGGCACGGAACCCCACGGAAGCACTACGGAGTGTTCACATGTTCTATTTCTTTGCGGTGCGGACGGATCACGGACCCATTCAAGTTGAATGGGTCTCGATCCGTCCCGGCCGCCGCACGGACTTTGCACGTTCATTGGGAACCGGAAATTGCAGTCCCCAATGTATGGAACGGCCGTGTTATCGAGGCCTCACGATAATAAAATTCCTAGAAGGAAATTAAAGAAAATAAAAAAAATAGTTTTATTGCCCTTAAATAACACAAAAAAATGACAAGGAAAAAAAACCTTTGTAGAGTATTTTATAAAGTAGTATGAATTTTAAAGAGCTCTGATCAGCAGGATCAACCCTATTAAACAGGGTTGATTATTGTGATTAAAATGATACCTTTCTTATGAAAATCGGTTGTGGTGTTTCCAACGGGATTTTTTTTTTATTTATGCAAATAATGTCTTCAGTGTACAGCGGGGTGTGGCTAGGATTGAAAAACTAAGGTGCTGTGGAAGGCTAGGCCCCGCCCCTCTAGGCATTGAAGCCCTCATTTGCATGAAGAATATTATGTTTTTTCCTACGGAATGCTGCTATCAGTATTCACAAGACAGCGGTCGTTACTATCAGCGGGACTAAGCAATAAGAGGAAAAACAGCAGGTGGCGCTATACAAATATATTATACTGAATGGCTACATTTTTAATTACATGTAATTACAAAAGTATTCAGATCCAGGGGCTTGAAAACTGGAGAATATTTTTTTTGTGACAACCGTTTTAAGAGTAAA